>NW_024468437.1:0-19467 GCF_002104995.1 Linderina pennispora | reverse complement strand
ACATCCTCGCCTTCATCCTCGAGCGCTGCAGCGAGCTCTTCAAACTCAGCATATCCGTGATCTCCTCGACGATCACCGCCGCGTGCGGCTGGTTCAGCGTATACGAGGGAGTGTACGGCGACGCCGCAAACAGATTCCCGTACGCCGCCTTGATATTCGCCAGTGCGCCAGTCGCTGCTGCTCCCGAGGCCGTTGGCGTCGGTGTATACAACAGTGCGCCGCCCGGTAATGGCATCACGTTGCCGGCTAGTGGGTTCGGTGGCGGGATCTCCTCGCGGTGGAAATCAAGGCTGGCTTCACCAGGTACGTCAGCGACTTGTGGTTGTCGTCGCCGTCGCCCCCGTCCTCGTCGTTCAGCCCGCCGTCCTTGATGGCCGACTTGACTTTCTTGAAGATGCGCGTGGCTGAGTCCGACGCCATGACCTCAGCCTCTGCACGCTGGTGCGAAGACGGGCCTGTCGGGTATATCAAGGCTCCGTTGCCGATGACTCCAGCACCGAGTGCCTGCAGGAGGCCGCCAAGACTGGCAAGCTCGCTGTTTGTCGGGTTGGTATCGACTAGAAAAACACATGTATTTTAGATGCATCATGGGATGTTGCTTGCAGGTGTAACTGAAAATGTCCACTTACCAGGAGGGGCAATTGGCCCAGCGTTGACCTGGCTTGCCGCCAGGAACCACGCAACAGCTAGAGCAGAGATGCTAGTGCGTGTCATTTTTGCCTTAGCAAAGAAAGGATGCTTGTTTTGTTGAAAGCTCACGGATTCAATTACCCGTTAATGAAATGGTTCTAGTTTCTTTGTGAGACGCGTGTGATCAAAAAAAGCTCCAGAGAATGAAATTTGGTCAGGGTGTAGTCTAAAGGAAGTATCGTCCACCCCTTGCAATACAGGAACAACAAAATTGGAAAGAGAATGCTAGTGGATGCTCAAGGAGGAAAAAAATTGAAGTGACAAAGTCGAAATAGGTTTTTGAAGAGTGCACCGCGGGAGTAAGCCAAAGTATATGAAGCAAATGCGAGGGAATGTCACCACCTGCAAAGCCCCGTATTGAAAATGTCTTGATGCTAAATATGAGTGCTCTGGAGAAAAAACATACGTGCCTCCCCCATGTGTGCGGGGGAGAGATGTACGCTAAAAACAGGATCGGGCACTGGGCCAAATGTGCTGGAAATACCATCCAGAAACTCCATCTGCGGCCCGTCCCTGGCGCAGTGTGTATGTGGAGAAACATGTATTTTTAGGCTGCGACAAGAAAGTTTCAGCGCGCACTTTAGTAGACACGGGCTTTTTTGCTGGGAAAATAGTACGACGATGCCGCAGTAGGGCTGGGCTGCTTGCTATCCAGCAAAAAGCTACCAAATAAAACATTCTCGCTGATCCCCCGGATGGCTAGCATATCTGGTGAGTTGCCAAGAGAAGCCGCAGAGACACATTCTCTTGGAAATAGGCTACCAAGAGAGCAGCTCGAGTTTTGAATGGAATGTCGAGCGTGCTACTGTTATTTTTCCACCATCTTTGCTTTTTTGTTTTTGCGGAACCTGCGCCCTGCTGGCAGTAGCATCAGGAACAGCCTCTTTGAAGAGCAATGGTTTTGGCTGGAGAAGAAAAGGAACAGGGGTGATTTATTAACAACAAACTTGATCTTGGTAACAGCCCATATTGAAATCAAGCTGCCATAAAGACGCGATGCCGCTTCGCCAGCTCCACCACCACGTCCTGCTCGATGTCGCGGCCCTTTTCGGCCTCTTCCTTGGGGATGTGGTCTCATACGGCTGGTCCGACTCCCTGGTGATAAACCACACCTGCCACTTGCGCGAATGTAGCATATTGGCAATGACAATCTGGTGGCCGTACTTGTTGAGTGCATATTGCGCCTTGGGCACAAGCAGCTCGGGGTCGGTCTCCAGCTTGAACGACACCGTGAAGCACCGGGGCGCCCAGGTGCTGACCAGCGGTGCCAGGAACTTGGGCACCTGGTTCATCCGCAGGGTCAGGTCGCCGTCGCGCGACTGAATCTTGTGCTCCGACATACTGTGCGACGGAATGAAGAAATCGCTGACTGCCGCCGCCAAATAAAACATCGCCGCCGAGCCCAGCGGAGCCAGAATCTGCGAGATTGCGCGCAGCAGAAACAAATAGTCCGACAGCGTCGTGAAATCTACCATCAGCAGCTTGGTGCCAGAGTACTTTTGCAGTAAATGCAGGTCGCGGATTACCGAATCCCGGTACTTTGCCTGGATCTGCACGTTGCCGGTGCCGTCGGGCTCCAGGTAGGACAAAAGCCCACGCGGGTAGTGCCGGTGGAACGGCTGCAGCGACTTGTCGCGGTACAGGAATATCACCGCGTAGCCGGCCGCCAGAAATTGCTCAGCCGAGCTGCTGCCGCGCGTACCCAGGCTGAAGTTGTCTACGAACCGCACTGTGTTGTTCTCCAGGGGCACGGTCGTGCCGCCGCTCGTCACTAGCACGATCGGCTGGTGAGGCGGCTGGCTGCTGACAAACGCACTCACCGCAGAGTGCGCCCACTCCAGGTTCGATGGCGGCGAGTTCTGGTCAAAGTACGTGTCGGGATCAATGACCTTGCGGGATCCGGAGGGCGACAGGGACATTCTCACTAGTGTATGAATGGCTGTTAACGAGAGAAAGAGTGAAGGAAAATGATAACAGGAGATAAGAAACGCGAGGCGTGCGATCGGCCTGTTTTTTCAATGGGTCTTAATACGCACTAAGGAAAAAGCAAGCAGTGGCGCGGAACCCGCCCCTTATCCACTCACTTTTTGAATAGGCTGAAAACTCCAGCAAAAAGGTTACAATAGAGAGCGTGATGTCATCACCGTGATAGGAAAAAGTATATTCCAGAGAATAATGGTTGCCAGCCCTTATACACACAGATGCTCTTGATCTCTAGATGCTGCAAATGCCCAGCGGGCGCGCAGCACTGGATCGCCGAGCGCATCCCGCAGGACCTTTAGCGACGAACACGCGCCCATGGCCCATCTCCAAGCACAACAGCGATGGCACGCGCGCTGCCAATCTTAGCACCTCCGCCGCCTCCGCAAAGCACGTGCAGGCACATCCTCGCATAGCACACTGCCACCACGCCCAGCTTTGCAGCCGCATATTCAATGGCGTACTCCCAAGCCCCCCTGCAACCATTTCAACTACCTCCCGCCGGGCTAGCCGCCGGCTGCTGCGGCCAGCATCTATCTGGTACGCCAATGTCTTCAAGAATGGCAGCTGGCCGAACAATTTCCGTGGCTGCATCAGACGCGACTGTCGCGCTGAGCTCAGTGCTCCAGAAACATGCAGCGAACAGTTGGGGTACTTGAAATCAATGTCAGCAGGAAAACCTCAAATACCGCAGATTCGAATGCGCGAGAAGCGCCTGCGGCAAACCTTCCAGCGTGTGCAATTCATGACTCGGCAGGTACCGCAGGGCGACATCCAGAGAGCAGAGCCTGGGGAAATCGCGCTGGTCGAATGGCAAGAGCGACGCGTCGGTGTTGAGTAACCTCAGAGTATGCAGAGGCGACGCGTGGAAGGCCGGCAAAAGCGATACGGCCCGACCAATGGCCGGGTCGAGGAGAGTTTTTGGAGCTTCGGGAACCGCAGCAGCCTGTCGAGTCTCTGCAGTGCTGGTCCACCTGGGCTGCTTACATGAATCAAGTGGATATCCAGGCACTCAGCTCTGCAAATACCGCCACTGGCAGTGTGCGCGTCCGACGGTGCGCGTGCGTGGTCTCCACAAATGCATTCAGGAAACCACTCAGGGTGATGTTATTCAGGACCAACGACCTGAGCGTTGCGGCGGTCGTAAGGGGCAGCATTGCAAAGTCATGCAATCGCCCGTTGATATCCAATGTCAGCGCCGTCAGTGCCGGTTCCATCATTACCTTGCGGAAGCCGTTGTAGATCGGGAAGATGTCGCTATTTGGACCTGCCGACTGATATTCGACTCGCTGGGCTCCGGCAGCTGCCTTTTCACGGTTTCAAACAACTGCTCGGCGCGGCTCGTCTGATTGCGGCTCCACGTATACTGGCCACCCACTGAGTGATGCACATAGCACTTCAGTGTTCCACCTCCCACATGCGGCCTTGGAACCCAATCTCCTGAAGTACACGCATGGCCATTGTTGGGCCGACATCGCGTCAATCTCCAGCCACATCGTGTGCGGTGCTTTACGAGATGCAGGTTGGTACGCCCTTGCACGTGCCGCGCCGGTAACACCCCGTAGATGACCAGGCGCAGTGCTGGCCACATGGAAGAGGTGCTGCGAGCGCTGCAAAGATGTCGGCTTGCGGATGCTTATAGAGAGCGTCTTGTGCAGGTGGTGGGAGCGCGCGCGCCCATGTGCGGCAGACGCCAGCGAAAGGCTGTAGGGAGCGCAGCGGCTGGGTTGCGTCGGTGCAGGTGCTCCCAGACGTGCTGGCGTTAGCAGCTCGGCCACTAGCATATCGATGAAAAGCTGCTGGAAAAGTATCGCGCTCGGCATGCTGAGCTATGAATTATAGAACGAAAATGAGAAGAAAGCAAGCTTTGTCTGTGCTTTCGTCAGGCATGGAGGGACTGGGCAATACTGCTCCGTGAAGAAAGGCGTATAAATAACTTTTTTTTTTTTTTCGAGTTTTCTCTTCCATCGTAGATCTTTGCTGGTCACGAGTGTGTATCACTGCTGAGATGAGAAAAAGAGAACATTAACACTACTGATCACTCTTCGATTCAGTTTCACTGTCGCTCGGATATGAGGCTAGCACACTCAGCGGGTTTTCCTGGCCACTGGGCTCTTTGGGAACAACTTTTGGCTCTGGTCTGGGTTTTTGGGCTCTGCCTTGACTTCCTTGACAACCACGGCAATTCTGCTCACAAGCGACTTGGCCACAGGCCGCTTCGCTGTGGATTTCTTTGGCACATCCTTGGTGCGTTTCTCAGCGACCATGCGCTGGAATTCAGCGGCTTCCAGCATGTCTCTGCGGCGTTTGGCCATGTTTTTCTCGTGCTCCTGGTCGTCGATGGCTTCGAGGAACTCGGTCTCGTCCTGGTCCAAAAGCCTGATCTGCTTGCTAAGGCGGTGGGATTCCATAAACTCGTCTTCTTTTTTGCGCTTCTGTTCCTGCAGGCGCTCGTAAAGCGTGCGCGGGTCGTAGGAAGGCTCTGGTACGGGCTCGGTTTTGTAGGCTTGGCGCCAGGCCTCTTCCCGCTCTTTCTTGGCCTCCGACAGAGTGTCCTCGGAGACGAACCGTGCGTTAAACTCTCGTTCAGTCATGTGATAATGAGATTGATGTGAAAAGGAGCTTGGACGAAGAGAAGCTAACTGTCGGTTTTTCTGCTCTGTCCTCTCGCCAGTCTTCCTCAGTGCTCGGTTATGGAGTACGTGGCATCGGCGTGGATGGTCAGCGACTTTGTAGCAATGCGCTTCTCCTGGGCGTCGTCGTGGGTGATCCACACGCACGTGCGGCCGGCCAACGCCTGCTCAACCATCAAGGTCGTGGCCGGGTCCAGCGCACTGGTGGGCTCGTCCAGCAAAAGCACCTTGGGGTCACAGGCCAGCGCCACAGCCAATGCAACCCTCTGTTGCTCGCCGCCCGACAGCTCGGGCCATTTCTTGTGCCACAGCTCATCGCTAACCCCCCAGTCCTCGGCGATCTCCACCGGATCATAGTGGGCGCGGCCCTGCTGCGCGCGGAACCCCGTCACCTGATCGAAGAACTCCAGCGGCGTGCCGGGCAGCTGCGCCGGGCGCTGCGGCACATACATGACCGAGGCGCGCCACTGCGGGACCCCCAGGTCCTGCGGAGTCGTCGGCTTGGGTGTCATTAATGTGCAGACGCCTGCGTCATAGGGCGTGAGCTGCGCCAGGCACCGCAGGAGTGTGGTTTTTGCCCACGCCGCTGGGCCCGCGGACCGCCAGCGTGTCGCCCGGGTGGAGCGAGAACGTCACGTCGTAGAAGAGGTGGTCGGCCGGTGTCTTTGCGCTTGGTCAGCTCTTTGACCTGCAGGACCATGCTGTCCGCTGCTGATTGCGCCGTAGGTTGATGCCATTTGCGTGAGGAAAAGAAACAGGATTAATTGTGAGTGGGGTGTATTGCTCAAGGAACGTGAAAAGAAAGGGGCTATGCTCCTGACCGACTCTTGTGCGCTTTTGTGGGTGCGGTTTTCCCGGAGGTGTGTGATCAGCGCCGGCTGCTGTCATTAGAATCGTCCCAGTGTCCCTGCTATGGTAAACTACTGTGGCCCGCCGTTTCTATCAGTTCTCATGGCAGAAAAGCTTGGAGAAAAAAATAGCAGTTTGAAAAAAACGTCACACTGATGCGTTAAGAAAAAGGAAGAGGTTCTCCGCCTCGCTCAACACGCCTCCCCACCCGTTTCTCCTCTTCTTCCTTCCCTGAAGCATTTTCCCCTCGTTATTTTCTATATACCATTTTTTCTACAAAACTGCTCTCTGGAAACACAATTTTTTATTCACGCCTTCATATCAACGACTCTGCACAAAAATCTCACGTAATGGTTGGCATGCCAGAGCCCGTACAGTCTCTCAAATGGCGCGGCCGCGACGTGGTCTTCGTGGACCCGCTGGACAACACTGCCAAGTACTGGTGGCCGGCAATGGTAAGTTTGGCAGATACCCTCCCCGGGTTGATGACTATCGCCCTCCCCTTGTTACATCTGTGCATTAGCACTCAGCATATCTCCCCTTCCTGGTCACATACCCCCTCAACCAACAATCCATTATAGATCGTTCCCACAGACGAAATTGACGCAAGCATGGGCTGCCTATCCCTGAGTGCCGCCGAATACCTGGTCAAGTACTTTGAAGACAACAAATAGTAAGAACAAATGCGCTTTTTCTCTCAAGCTGTCCAGGAGCAATTTTTGCTAAAAGCTAGGCTGGTGGTGGTTAGGAAGCCCAGAGCTTTCCCCCGTTCATTCGTCAGACCAATCCCCGGGAGGGGTGGATCGTGCCCCGACTTCTAGGTGTTACTTACCCACCCTCCCTATTTGCAAAAAGTGATTATGCACTGTTTTTTTCCATGCGCGATTTCGCATACCTTTCTAAACCCAAAAAAACATGTAGTTCCACAGTTCGTGAGCAGGAGCTGCGGGTCTTCGATACCGCCCAGGCGCCGTTCACCGAATTTGCCTCGACGACGCCAGCGTTCCTGAAGGACCGGGCAATCAAAAGCGCCCTGTCGTATCTGAAGACCGGCCACGTGCATAGCAAATTCAAGTGGAAGCTCTGGCAAACAGGCACCGAAACCCTCCAGCTGCCATTCGCTTTATCGCCAGCCAAGACCCCGCCATCATCGCCGCACGCTGACTCCGACTCGGTCACGCTGGTATCGACCGGCAGCTGCTCGAGCGAGCCGCAGCTCATGCCCACCACTCCGCCAACCAAGGAGCCATCGCCCTCAACCCCGGCCACTCCAGCCACACCGGCCACGCCGGCCACGCCGGCCACACCGGAGCAGACCCCAAAGCCGGCGCGTACCGGCCGCCGCGGCCGCCCGCCGCTGTCTACCAAGCGCCAGATGCGTCGCCCGAGCCCTGTACCCGTTGACCTGCCGGTACTGGCTGACGACACACAGTCCCGCGAGGTCATGGATGAAATCAAGAAGGCCTTGGGTGAGCTGGAGAAAATGCAGCGCGAATTCCGTGCCTGCCGCGTGCTGGTGCGCAATGCTGCAAGGGACATTTGGGAGGGCAGTGGCAATGAGTGGCCGCCAAACTCGGGCGCTTCGACGCGCTTTGGTCATAAGCGCAGGAAAGTGCATTGAGTCTTTTTCTCGGAGAACAGCTTCTCTCTTTGTTTGCATGGAGGGCGCTTCACCTCCTGGCGAAAATTCTGATCCGCTGATTTTGTAATTATCCTATTTGACCATAATTTTACCCGCTTTCTCACCATGCCACTTGAGATGCTCCTTTGTGATCCCGGAAGTACTCTTTCGTACTCTGCATGTATCCAAACCACACATACTCTTTTCGCCATGGCCAAGTCTAAGCAGGACAAGGAGAAGCAGCAGCAGGTCCAGGAGATCGAGGCACAGCTGCGCGCATCTGCCAATTCCGCCTCCACCTTGATCAGCTCCTGGCTCGGCGACTCCGACTCTGACTCCGATTCCAACGCCACACCCAAGGCCCGCGAAATCTTCCATGGCCGCCCAGCGCGCCTCGGTGTCGGCGCCAAATTCCTCTCGCACAAGGAAATGTTGGCCGCCCAGTCCGCTACCGGCATTCTGTCTGCCGAGGAACTCAAGCTCAAGCGCAAACTAACCAAAGGTCTGGTTAGCGAAAAACCAAATGAGCCCAAAAAGGTTGTGGAGGAGGAGGAGGAGGAGGAAAGTCGGTCAAGTATTGTAGCGAAGCCGAGTGATAGTACGCCAAAGCAGATGCCCAAGAAGAAGCAGAAGCGCAGTGCGGCATTTTTGGATACACTGGTGAAGCGTAGGAAACGGTAGTTAGGAAACAAGGTATTCCTTGGTAAAATCTGCACATTGTGAATAAAAGTAAGCGTAGACACGATCGATCGCAGAAAACCTAGCGTCCCGCGAAAAATTGAACTACTCGCCCATCGGCTGAATGGTCGCATCGGCGGCAGTGGCAGTGGAGTCGTCATCATGGTTCTTTAGCTCCTCTTTTTAGGGATTTGTTAACAAGAGGCTCTCTTTGAATGTAATTTACGTTATTAGGAAGGCTGTATTTATGATATTGCACCTTTCAGCATCCAAACATACGGGCCCTACATAATATTCTGGCGCGCCTAGTTTACGATGGTGCCGGACCAGTTTGATGACATTACATATGTGCCATGCTAGTGGTGCATATACACTGTTCAGAGTGGCCCATTTCGTTCGTACATCACGAGTATCACACACATGGCATATCATCAGACCGAAATGGTGCCTTAGCGAGCTAGATGCATCAATGTACAACGCAGCCCCCACATGTTTGGGTAGGGCAAAGTACATAACAGTTGACAAAGCTATGCTACGCGAAATCTTATAGCTATAGGCACCGTAGTTACTCTAGTATCCACATATGATATAAATAAAAAAACTCAATAAAATCAATGTAATAATGCTGTGTACAGAATGCAACTGTGTTGAATACAAGGTATACATCCCCAAGAATACAACAACGGCCACATATGCAGCATAATTTGACACACCACTCATGTGTTCCATGTGCTGCCGCGAAAATGACCAGACAAGATTCGTATCGCTTGCTGGCTATGTGCATGCATCAGGGGGCTCCCTGCCTGGCAATGGTAGCTTCAGCAGTCCGGGCTTGCTGAGGCCGAAACCAACGAGGGGGATGGTTGCCGAAACTATATCGATTTTTAAGGTCGCAACTAACTGACAAAAGGACAGGGGAATGAAGAACAAAAGTGCCTGGAGCTGGTGATGATTAATGGGAAAAGGACTTGGCAACAGGCGGTTTTTTGGTGTGCAGCGTGAACTGGAAACATTGGTGGCTGGGTTTACGGGCAGAGATAACGTCTGGTCTTGGCTCTGTATTCTCATGCTGCGATTTTTCCTGTGCATGATCTTTATTAAATCTGCTTGTAATTACGTACATGCAACTGACGCCTACTTTCATCATACTGTGGCGGTAACCTGTTTTCTCAGTGCTTTTTGGTTTCCTGGCACTGGGTTTTGTGCATGTGGCTCAGACCCGCATGCTTGTTATTGCTCTGTGAAGCCCTCAGCAATAATGCCTTTCACCATTTTTCTGATATGCAATTTCTTGCCTGCAGGCTAAATTTGATGCTAATCACGTCAGTTGCGCTGTTCTCTATAAATAGCACCTGGGCTAGTACCTAATTGTTCGTTCGGGAAGCCGTGGGAGCACTCCCTGTCTGCTAGACCATCAGGAGAGGGAGCGAGCAAAACAGGTGCCAGATTCCTTACATTTGGTGATATAGTGTGTATCAGGGGACGGATATAGCAAGCTGAGCAATTCTCATGTTACTGTTCATTTTTCCTCACTGAATATAGGGACCGCCGTTTTTTTTCGTAGAGTGGACCATGGCAAGTGTCTCACTGTGAAGCACGTTTGGGCCACTCTCACTTGGCTGGTTTGTTTTTCTGTTTTCATAAACGGGCTGCAATTGTACGATTTCCACATCGACAATGAAACGGCAAAGTTTCAAATGGCTGTGTGTGTCCCGAAAACCTTGCGAGGCTTTAATACATATTGTCCTTTTTGCCCAAATTTGTTACATTGTATGATGCGCCCAAAAATGTTGCTTTCAGTATACAAGAAAAACATAGGGCCATGGTGCAAAGAAAAGACAACCTCCTCGCGCAACAAAACAGAAAACACACCAGCACACCTCCAACACCAGCTATATAACGAGCTCGAACTGCCTGGCATCAACATCCCACATAGTCTTTTAACGACAACATCTCCTTCACATCCCCCGACACAAGCATTTCCCCTTCTTTCAATCGTTGACGATAGCAAATTATTTACGATGAAGACTACCGCAGCACTTATTGCTCTTGTCGCCCTTGCCTCGGTTGAGGGTTCCTATTACGAGGCCCGCCCGGCGCCTATCTTCCATGCCGTCGCGCCTATCCAGAGCGTTGCGCCAGTGCCAGCTGCCTATCAGGCAGTGCCGGCCCCCTACCATGAGCAGCCGGAGAACAAGCCGTATGCGGAGCACCCGCAGGGATATGAAGCGAAGCCGGTGCCTGCGCCTGCACCTGAGCACATCCCGGAGAACAAGCCTGAGGAGCATCACGAGGAGAAGCCCAACTACGAGCAGCATCCAGCCCCAGCCCCGGCTCCTGCTCCTGCTCCTGCCCCCGCTCCAGCTCCAGCTCCAGCTCCGGCTCCGGTTCCGGTTCCCGAGAACAAGCCTGAGGAGCACCATGAGGAGAAGCCTGCCTATGAGGCTCATCCGGCTCCTGCGCCCGCTCCAGCTCCGGCTCCGGCTCCAGCTCCAGCTCCTGAGCACAAGCCTGAGGAGCATCACGAGGAGAAGCCCAACTATGAGCAGCATCCGGCCCAGCCCCGGCTCCTGCCCCCGCTCCAGCCCCGGCTCCGGCTCCGGCTCCTGAGCACAAGCCTGAGGAGCATCATGAGGAGAAGCCTGCCTATGAGGTTCATCCGGCCCCTGCGCCTGCCCCTGCGCCTGGAAACAAGCCGGAAGAGCACCACGAGGAGAAGCCCAACTACGAGCAGCACCCTGCTCCTGCTCCTGCTCCCGCCCCTGAGAACAAGCCTGAGCATGAGGGGAATGCCAAGTGCGCTCCCCCTGCCCCTGTCCCCGCATATGAGGCTAAGCCTGCTCCGGCTCCGGCTCCGGCTCCTGCACCCGCCCCTGGAAACAAGCCTGAGGAGCATCATGAGAACAAACCCGAGGAGCATCATGAGGAGCACCACGAGGAGAAGCCGGAAGAGCACCATGAGGAGAAGCCCAACTACGAGCAGCATCCTGCGCCAGGTCCGGCTCCTGGAAACAAGCCTGAGGAGCACCATGAGGAGCACCATGAGGAGAAGCCCAACTACGAGCAGCACCCTGCCCCGGCTCCAGCTCCGGCTCCGGCTCCTGGGAACAAGCCCGAGGAGCACCATGAGGAGAAGCCTGAAGAGCACCATGAGGAGAAGCCCAACTACGAGCAGCACCCTGCCCCAGCCCCTGCCTACCAGGCTAACGCTCCTCACTACTAAACAGCAAAGCCTCTTTCAATTTAGACCAGTCTCCTGTACTGTTTTCCTTTCATCCTCAATATACCAAAATTTCTACATTTTCAATATCCCCAATGTGTAGCAGATTGAGTACTGATCAATACTTGTTTGACAATACTAAGCGTGTGGCACTCGCGTTGCAAGCTCAGCCAGTCAGTAAGGTTCTCCTGTCACATTATCGACTGTCTAAACCTTACTGACTAGCCGAGCTGGCATCGCGAGCACTGTAAGTCTAGTTTCAAAATTAAGGAGAAATAATGCGCGAATGTTTTAGAAATCGCTGTTGCTCGACATATCAGCCATGGTGCCAGCCTCGCTGAGCTCCGACTCCTGGTCCAGAGCAAACTGGTCCAGGGCATCCAGAATAGCCTGGATTTTGCGCACAATGGCCTTGCGCTTATGCCTTACAGTCTCATCACCAAAGCTCGGCACCTCATCAAGCTTCAGCAGCTGGCGCTCCAGCACCTCCTGATACTCGTGGAAGACAAAGTTGGTCTTGTTGTGCGCCAATTTCAGGCTGCCGTCCTTGTCGGCCACAAACGACAGCTGCGTGTTATGCAGGCGGCGGTTGTAGTCGATGCGCGCCTTGTCAACCTCCTTCTCAATGTCGCGAAGTGCGCGCAGAGACGCGACCACCTCCTGTGCCTGTCTCTTGCTGCGCTCACCTAGTATGTAGTCCTCAATTGTGCGCACAGCACGCCGCTGCTTGTCCTCCTCGGGCTCGATGGGCTCGGCAATATCCTTCGATTGGCGTGCTTTGTGGTGGCGCCGACGGTGACGGCGACGGCGACGGCGGCGTGCGGCCTCGCAGTCAGGTTTGGCTGTAGCCTCCTGCAAGTCGCACAACTGGCGCTTGCAGTTATCGAGCATGCGCGAGAACTCGCTGTCAGAGGGTTCATCCCCGTCGACCTGCATGGGCTCTGGGCTCTGCCGCTTCTTGGGCTCGACAACATGGGGGGCCTCCTTAGCTCTCTTTTCGGCTGGCTTTTGCGGGCTCCTCTTCTGCTACCGGCCCGCCAACGTCCGATACATCGTCGCTGAATCCGAGCAGCGGGCTGATGGGCACGAAGATGTCGTCGTCCTCGAGGTTGTTGACGCGGTTGCGCAGAGTTGACGCCAGCTTCTTGTAATCGACGGGCTCCTCGACCTGCACTGCACCGTCGTCGGGCTTTGCTGCTTTGGACTCGTCTACGGCATCAACCTTGATATCATCGTCGGTTGATTTTGCCTCATCTGCAGCGATCTCGCCCAGCCGGTCATGGACAACGCGCAGCACGCTGTCGAGCACGGCAGGGTTTGTCTCGCCGGGCTTGAGGAGCGGGAACGGCTGCTCAGCCTCTTCACCCTTGGCGTCGTTGGGAGATACATCAGCCGTGGTAGGCTCTGGGCGGACATCCTCGGCCGATTCGTGCTTCTGCGGATCAGGGCTCTGCGAAGGCGGCTTGGCAGCCACTGGCTCCTCTTTAGACTCGATACCGAAATATGCGTTCAGGAGATCAGCTAGAGCCGATTTCTGCGCACGTCTGCGCGCAAGGTCATCATGCGACTTTAGCTGGCTGTCCAGAATATGGTCGAAGAAGTGGAACGGCGGGTAGAAAGCCCCTTCGCCATCAGACTTGCTGGTCTGGCGCTTCTTGCGCTCCGCCAATTCCGCCTTTTTCTGCTGCTCCAGCTGCCTCTGCTTTTCCTCCTCTTGCAGCCTCTCCAAATACGCCTGCCTTGCCTGCTGCGCGGCAATTCTTGCACGCTTCCTCCTCTCCAGCTCCAACCTATACTGGTACTCGCGCAATTCGCGTTCGCGCATCTCCTGGTCGTGCATCTGGCGTTCAAGCAGTTGCCGCTGCAGACGAGCGCGCGCTTGCTGCTGCAGCACGTAGTCCATGCGGGTCTGCATGGAGCGCAGGGAGGGTGAGGCAAAGGCTGAGCGCAGGTCCTGGAAGGCGTCGAAGGGGTAGTTGTCGCTCAGGTCGTCGTCGTTGCTCAGCCGGATGTACGGGTAGCCGGGGACGGCGCGCGAGGGCGGGATCGGCGGCGACGGGGGAGCGTCAAATCGCCGGGCCGGGCGCTGGGCACCGGCGGGCACAAGGCGGATGGGAGTGCCGGAGTCATCTAAGAAGAACTGCATGTTTGTGCGAAAACGTAACGAAAAAAGTAAAAGGCTGGCTATGTATGCCACTAGGGGTTGTTGCGGTTGTTGGAAATAATAAAGCAAATTTGGGATGCTAGGAGATCTGGGCTCTCATCCAGGCCCAAGGACTTATATGCCCGACTCGTCGCCCTGCCGCAGGTGACGTGAGACTGACAAATTCGAGGCTCGCGAAGAACACTGGCGGACTTTTGACAAATCAAGTATGGTCCACCAATCACAGGCCGCGCATGAGTCTACAGTTGTCTCGAGACTGGTGGAGACTTCTGGAAAAATGCGGTAGGATCTAGAAGCAGCCCGTGCCTTTGTCAGCTAGATAGGCCGTCCGGCGGATTGTCATAACGAGATATGGCGTCTATTACCATACTGTCACAAATGCTATGTAAGAACATTTACCTCCGGCGGCGGCTCCACAGGATGTTGAAAACCAGCGACGTGATCGACGCAATAATCGCCGGCCCAGCATACCGCAGGATCAGCTTGACCCATGCCACCACGCCTCTGCGGCTCTTGACCACAGTACCGCTCGCATTCCGATGCGACACAGCAACAGCCGGCGGCGCATTGCCCTTGCTGCTAATTTGCGTGGAACTGTCGCTGTTGCTGGCCTTGGCTGGTTCAGTGATGCCACGGGTTAGCTGCGAGTCGAGCACCGGTGGCAGGACAGCGAGCTGCTTGTTGACCTTGGCCAGCGATCGGGCATGGCCTGGGTGGCAATGAACTTGATCACGCTCTTTGGAATCCAGCCCTTCAGATCGCCGTCGGCCAGCTGTACGACCTTGCTCCAGTGCTCTCCTTGCAGTCCAAACCTATCCCGGTCTTGCTTGGATGCCAGCGTCACCAGCTGGCCGGCAATCGCTGCCTCCATGCGCACAATCCCGTCGGCCGTGCGCTCTGGGACACGGTCATCCACAATACTTTGTGTGGCATTCAGGTAGCCAAACTCGGGCTTCTCGCCAGCACCCACCGGAATTGACGCCAGATGAGCCACCAGCAGCGAGTCGCGCGCGGCCGTCGGCCACACGCCCTTCATCTTCAGATAGTGGATGCTGTCGGCCCCATTCAGCTTCTCGACAATCCGCGTTGCCTCAGTCATCTCATCCCAGTCGGGACGCCGCAGGACGTCCGAGAGCAGGTCGAAGGCAGTGCCGGGCAGCGTGGGTGAGAAGAAGGTGATGCGGAAGCAGAAGGGCCGGTCCCGGTGGCCCTGCACCGTGATGTGGTACGGCGCGCCTTGTGACGCAAGCGTCTCCCACGGGCTGTCGCCGCCGGACTCGCCTTGCCTGGCCATGTCCATGAACGTCTTTTCGAGCTTGGCGCACTTTGCAATATATGGGTGCGACTTTCCACCAGCACGGGTCTTTGGCACAGTGACTATTGCTGCGTCAGTGGTAGCCTTTTCCTCTGCCTTTTTTGGCTTGTTTGCGACCTGGAACTTTTGCGTGAAATCCGGCTGCTCGCCAACAATCCGAATAATGAACGGCAGCACCGAGAAAAACAGGCATTGAAACAATACGTAGTGCAGTCGATCCAGAGGATACTGCAGCGAATCTACAAAAAAGCGGATAAAAACAATGGGTGTGATGTTAGCGGCATAGAACATAGTCACTCTGCACCCTCCAATGGTCAAAGCGTAGCCACGAAAACTTACACCGATTGAGCGTGGTGAGGAACGGAATAGGAAGCAGTAATGACCCTGCCAGCGCAACTACTGCCCTGGTCTCAGAATGGCTGGCAGGGACTGCTGCTTCATGCTGTTCGCCATTAGTACAGAGTAGAGTAATGGAGGATATAGTAGCTCAAGTGTAAATAAAATTACAATAAAATACTGACGGAATCGACTGTTGGTGGAGAAAAAGCTGGGAAGGAGAGGAAAGTGAATAAAGCGTCGGGGAGTTTCTTCGGTGACGGATTGAAGAGACATTTTCACATGTCCGGGGTTTAAACGGGGAGAGTTTGACAGAAATGAAGGAATGGAAAAATTAATGCTGGTCAGGTGCAAATTAGAGAGCATTGACGAAAATCAGGTCACGTGTAATACCACCTATGTGCATTGACTACCGATGCTGAGGGCAGTGGCAGCTTCGATTATTTTTATTTCGTGGCTGATTAGACAGGAGCGTTGAGGAATGAGAGCCATGGTCAATATGAGTGCTGGATCTGCTGAACAGTGACAGCGGGTAGAGCGGCGGTGGCGGCACAGGTGTTAAGAGTATAGTACCAACGCGAACATCGACGATATTTCTGCTTTATCATTCGTTTGGAAATTGAATTTGGAATACCTCGCCCTCATGTATAGTTTGTTCTGTTGTTTACAGATACGCCATGGGATGCAGATGTATCTGTATCACACCATGATGCGATCTTACTGAAGCTAAACAAGATTCGGTTAGCCCCGCCGTACGGACTTGAGGATTCCACATATCACAGGTGTATCAATAGCGAGAAGAAGCAAGGTATGCCACCATTGACACTACCACACTGCGTGGGATCCCCACATCTGCTAAAAGGGTTTTCCAAACAATGCCCACTCTAGAAAGATTAAATTGAATTTTGGCAGAGGTGTAGTCGTATCCCGCGGCGTATCCACAAACCCACAGAGAAAGCCGCGCATGAGGACAAACGCTATTACAATTATATCTAGTCTAATAGTGGAAAGGAAGAGAGGAAGAACTGTCCTCTACGAGCTCGTCAAGGCAAGCCATAGTCCCATGTTGGAGTGCAGCCACGGTGAAAGCCCACTAAGTGTATCTGTTGACATTCGGCAACCCCATGCCCTTCGGCACCATGTGCAGATCCAAATCCCCACCTGTATAAACACTGTGGGCCGGAACGGCCCCATCCTCCCTTTTTTCTCCTCAGCAAATTTCCAGTTTATTCATTCCATAAAGCTCATAACTACTGGACTCTCTGAAGGTTAACAGTATCTATGGCAATGTGTCAACAGCAAGACGAAGGTCAACGGTTGTACGGCGATTCCAGCCATTAGTGGGAATAGCTGGCACTTTCTTAGTGCGGCCATTGTGGCTGTCTATCGGAGCTAGGTTATTTGAATACTAGAATTGCTCTGCTCGCAATGCAAGCTCAGCTGTAGTCAGCATGGTTGACACGTCGATAAGCTGGCATAGGCCGAATGTATGCACGCAGATGCTGAAGTGATTTACCTTGGCATCATAGTATCGGCTGTCTTTGGCAAATCTGTACTTGGCATCATAGGCATTGAGGACTGGTGCCAGCTTGTTGTAGATTGCAAGCATCGGTGGGTGAGCACACTGAGATCAGGGTGCCTAGAGGCAACTGCCTGGCGGAGCTTCTGTGAAGGTGTACAAATATTGCATGACCGCTAGAAGCTATATGGCCATATTCAATAGTGCTCATAAATAAATATCCTAAGAGCGTTGCGCAGCCGGTGATGACCACCATGATGATGCCATGGAAGTTATCGGGCCGACCGACAATGAGAGCAGCTCTTGCGCTGAACCAATGGAGATATCTAGTGGAGACCTGGGACTACTACAATACCAGCTTGTCACCCTGGTTTCACCGATGAGGTCAATGCTGCACAGGATCAAAAAGGAGTTTACGGAGCAAGTCGCCCAAACTCGTTTTGAGGTTAAAAGAGTTTTATCTTTAACTAATAAAAAGGTTCCAGAGGACGATTAGATACTTTTTGGACTATAAATTCTTACATATAGGTAAAGATGTGAAGAAGATAAAGATAGTTTTAGAGAAAAAACTTTATTTGCCCATCCACGCAAACTGCAGCTTCTGGTAACCGCCCGGATTGATCAGGCAGTTAATCAGCGTCAGGCCATCCGACTCTAGCGCCTGCTCGACAGCCTTGCTCAGGTCCTCAGGCGTCTTGACCAGCACGCCCCTGGCGCCAACAGCTCGGCAATCATCTCATAGCGCACATCGGGCGTCAGCGCCGTGCACGGCAGCAAGCCTTCTTCTCAAGCTCGTCGTATTCGCCCTGGTCGAGGCCAAAATAGATGCCATTATTGTTGATCACAATGACAACCAGCGGCAGCCGCGAGCGCACAGCGGTCTCCAGCTCCATACGCTGAAGCCAAACGCCGAGTCGCCGACAATGGCCACCACGCGCTGCTCCGGGTAGTGCAATTGTGCGGCAATGGCGAAGCCCATGCCCACGCCCATGTTGGCAAAGGTCGCACAGTCCAGGCGGCGCCGCGGCTCCTGGAAATCATACACGGTGCGGGCAATATCCATTGTGTTGGCGCCCTCGCTCACCAGGACCACGTCGCTGGGCAGCTTCTGCTTGATCTCGTAGAATGCCCGGTGGTACGTCATTGGCGACGCATCGCTATGGTACTTGGCCTCCTGCTTTTCGCCGTTGCGCCGCGTGGTCTCTGTCAGCGAACGAACAAACTCGCTGGATTCGGGATCAGCCACAAACGGCCCCTGCAGCGCATCAGTAAGTTGCTTGACTACTAGCGGCAGATGCCCTGGAGTCCGACCTCGACTGGCACGTTGACACCCATCTCCTCGGGGTATGTCTACTTGGATGATTTTGGTGTTTTCGTTGAACCGCCGGTCCGAAATGCAGGATCCAGTTCAGCCGTGCGCCCAGCAAAATCACAACATCGGCTCCCTTCAGGGCCAGGGAGCGCGCGCTAGACGCATTCCTCGGGTGCGCATCCGGGACCACTCCCTTGCCCATGGGAGTCGGCAGGAACGGCGCCTGGTATTTGTCGACCAGAGCCCGGATCTCAGCCTCAGCACGCGCATATGCCGCGCCCTTGCCAACCACGATCAACGGGCTCTTGGCCTCAGCCAGAATCTCCGCTGCCCTCTGCACATCCGCTGGATCAGCCTGTGCAAACGTCGGCGTAACCTGGCGCACGCGCACCACAGCAGCCTCCTCAGCTGTGCCTTGGATGAAATCAGCAGGCAGATCAACATATGTGGCCGCCGGCCGTCCCGTGACCGCATACCGGAAAGCGCGCTCGACAGTCGACGGGATCTGAGCGATCGTGGGCGGGCGGGCCGAGTACTTTGTGTATGGACACATCTCCACCTGCAGGCACTCCTGGAAGGCACCGGCGCCCTCAAGCGTCGTCTCGCAGGATCCGCCGATCAACACCAGCGGCCACGTATTGACCTGCGAGTTGACAACGCCAGCCAACGCATGCACAACGCCCGGGCCCGACACGACTAGGCAGACACCCGGCTTCTGGTTCAGGAAGCCCCAGGCGGAGGCTGCGTAGCTGCATGACTGCTCGTTGCGGAAGGCGATGAACCTTATGCCTTCGGCCTGGATGGCATCGGCCACTTCGACAACCGGAATGCCGACAATGCCAAACACCACCTCGACGCCCTGCTGCTTCAACGCCTTTGCCAGAACCTGCGCGCCGCTTAGTGAAGTCATTTGCTAGGAATTTGTGTGTATGAAGTAGTAACAATAGGCGCTTAAAACCGGGATGAAGGGGTGAGAAGAGGATAGTGTGTCGAGTTTGCTGTGGAACCTGCTCGATAGAACAAGGCCAGCGCGCGTTTTTATGCAGCCACCTGGGCTTATCTTACAACTCACGGGTTTAGCAAAAACGTCATGGCCAGTGGCGATGGCGCAAAAACGATGTGCGCGGTTGATACTTTTGCGGAATTCCCT
>NW_024468436.1:0-19698 GCF_002104995.1 Linderina pennispora | reverse complement strand
ACACCAGCGGTAACCTCACATGCAGTGGGCGAAGTTTGTGAAGAAGCTTCCACCATAGCAGGGCACCTCGCGCTTGTAGTTGTTGAAAGGGCTCCATGATGACGCGAACGGTGAGAAGCGCACAGGGACGACAGCGCTGCAGTTGGCACAGCCGCACTTCTGGGCAGCAGCCTCGGCGGCCTTCTTCTTGGCTGCCTCCTCGGCCTTCTTCTTCGCGCAGTGCTCGCAGGGGCATGCCTCCTCGGCGGCCTTCTTCTTTGCTGCTGCCTCTGCCGCTGCCTTGACGCACGATGGGCAAGCGCACTTCTCTGCCTCAGCCTTCTTCTTGGCTGCCTCAGCTGCTGCCTTCTTGCAGGTCTCGCATGGGCAGGCCGCCGCTGCCTTCTTCTTTGCCTCTGCTTCGCCGCTGCCTTCTTGCAGGCTCGCATGGGCATGCCTCAGCTGCCTTCTTCTTTGCCTCTGCTTCGCCGCTGCCTTCTTGCAGGCCTCGCATGGGCAGGCTGCCGCCGCCTTCTTCTTCGCCTCTGCCTCGGCCGCTGCCTTCTTGCAGGCTCGCATGGGCATGCCTCGCTGCCTTCTTCTTCGCCTCTGCTTCGGCTGCCGCCTTCTTTGCTGCTGCCTCCGCCTCGGCCTTGCATTGATGGCAATGGCACCCACCGCAGGTCTTGGGCGGAGCTGGGGCGGGGGCTCCGGGCTTGCGGATGACAAACGTCTGCTCGGACACGCTGAGGTTGATTGGCAGATCGGTCCAGTCATCCGCGTCGCACTTGTAGGTCACAACCGGGAGACCCTCCTCGCTCTCAAAGTAGGGTGTCTTGTGGAGTTTGTAGGCCATTGTGTCTTGTTCTACATCGAGGGGGGCCGCATGTTAGTGATGGTGTTGAGGGGTAGTGTGCCACACCGAATACATGCATACGCGTCGGCCAGTTGGATGCTATAGTGCGCTTCTTCAAAACATCGCAAAGCCGTGCTTTCTCGCGCGCAAGACCGCTCTAGCTGCAGTCTTTTATTATTATTGCACTCTTTCTGGTGCATGAGGACCAGGTATTGTTAACGAACCGAGTGGTGCCAATGCAGTACATGCATGGATCGACAGGTCTGCACAAAGCAATTATGTAGTCGGTGGGGTGTCACTCGGAAAAAGAACCAACGATGCGCCTGTGTGCATGGAGAGCTGCTACTGCCAGCCCAGCCCCGCACAGCTTGCTCGCAGAACAAATAGTTACGTGTAAACTACTGCACTGCTATTAACCTGTGAGGTGCAAATATACTTCTTCGGCCAACGTGCATGTCAGCGACATAGAGTCGGGGGAGAGAAGTAGAGGGGGCAAGTCAGGGAGGAAAAGGTGTGCGCAGCTGCATTCACCGGCGAGGAGGATCTGCAATGTGAGAAGCGCGCTAAGGCGAACAGGCAGAAGTCGAAGCATCGGTGCAAGCGTGCCCAACCGCAAAGAATGCAAGCGCAGCCGTTTGCCCGATGATGTCGACAGCAGCGCATTGGTAATGAGAGAGCCCACGGAACTTACCTAGCTGTAGTTCTTGCTGCGAGTGTATTTATGTGATGATGGTGTATGGACTTGGGCTCTGGGAACTGGGGACCGGGTATGCTGCTTGTAGCTGAGTAGTGGTGCAGAGCTTGTAATCCGCTGGTTTGTGTACTGAAGAAGTAATAGAGAGAGAGAAAAGGCGGTGTGGAATCTGGTGTGGATAAGAAAGCAGGAAGAGGCGAGAGTGGAGACGATGTCCTTTGGGCTGCTTTTTATAACTCGACTGAGAGCTGGCTGCCAAGCACTTGCTCGAAAATGCAAGGGGGGAGGGACCGCGAACCCATGCTACTAACCCGCGATGAACAGAATAAAAATCACCCCCGGCTGGCCGCTGCCAGGCCATCAAGCAAAGTGCTTTTTGTAGCAGAGGTGCAAAGTGTGAAGGGTTAAAAACCGCTATATGCACAATTCCGAGTGGTGACCAGCCTCGAGTGACACGCTGCGGCGAGAAATGCACAATCACGATGGTCACCCGGCATGATGGGTTATTTCTTATTCTGCCAGCACTTTCGCAGAATAAAACCCGCTCTGGTCACCCTTTCCCTTTTGATGCAGCATTAGCAACCTACCACAAGCCAATCAATTCCCGTTCGCAGGTGGGCAATAATAATCGCGAATGCAGTAACCAGCAGAGGCATTCGCGGACCGCAGACATAGCGCGTGGTGGTGGCCCCTCCGACTCCCGCCGGTGACATACCGCCAGCCATTGCCCCTGGTCACTCGGCTTCAGTCGGGTTACACGCTGGCTGGTAGATTGCGGCTGTGCCAGAGCAAGAAAACCGCCAAAAATGAGGCTTGGCCGGAGGAGAAGAGGGAGAAAAGGGGAGGAGCACTCCTGTCGCGTCGCGCATTCTTCAATTCCATCCCTCCTCCCTGTTGCACTTGTTCTCTGGCACGTCTAAATCAGCCACACTCTCCCCTCGCTTCATTGTGCTCCACACAAAACACTAAAACACGCACACCCATATAATGTATCTGTGTGTATCTGCACTATATACACGTTTTACGCGCCGGCCCGACCCTTCACTCTACCACGCACTGATGCAGCAGCCGGGTCGTAGCATTGGATCTAAATATAACTGCGGGCCAGCACTGCTGCTCCTTTTTTGCGTGAAAACAGGAGGCGTGTTTTTGCATCTGCTATCTCGGTGACCATGAATGCGCAATCAGAAACCGCCTGTGAATGTATTCACATCCCTTTTGCGTATTCACAACTGCTGCACTGTGGCCAAGACTCGAGCCCAGCGCGGCCCGTTTCTGACTCCATAGTGGAGAGAACACGTACTTTATCTATCCCCTATCCTTGATGTTGGGCAAACGGATTTGCAGATGGTTTTATTTCCTCTGCACCCCTCAGGTATAGTGGATGCAGACCCATGTAGGAATATGTGCGCTCTGACAAGACGAATGTCTGAGC
The DNA here is from genome assembly GCF_002104995.1 of Linderina pennispora. Lineage (NCBI taxonomy): Eukaryota > Fungi > Kickxellomycota > Kickxellomycetes > Kickxellales > Kickxellaceae > Linderina > Linderina pennispora. The sequence continues at coordinate 16,734 of NW_024468436.1, read as the reverse complement.
GCACGCAAAGGATTTGCCCTGGCATTGGAAAAAGAAGGGCGGCGATACTATCCACAGAGGAAAATCTATGCAGACTGGGACATGGACATCGCCGATCGGTGCATAGGACGGGGTCTATCCCTTTTTCCAGCAGCGTCTTAGCGCACAGCTGATTTTTTACTAATCCATCTTGTGCATACATTGGTTCACAGATTTCACAGGGAAGGAAATGGAATACCACTATAAAGTGCCGAGCAAAGTGCATGGTTTGCTCCACCTGTACGCGGAGTGGGTGTAATCCTGGCCATGCACGCGTCTGCAGCTGAAAAAGCTCGCCCGTTCATTTCGACTGGACGCAGTAAGCACGCCTCTGTTTTCTGTCCGGTTCCGCTTGTCTGTGGTCTGCATTGGGGAGACCACCGCAATTTATGATGAGCGCATTCCAAAAAGCTGGTGTCAACGTCAATCTATTTCTCCGACGTAGCGACGACCACACTGCCTGCCCGTGAGCAGATAATTTAACATACATCTTCGCGCTCTATACGACAGCTGCTTAGACAAAGAGCAGACAGGCATGGCGTTTTATAAGAGCAATTATATAAGAAATGGGCAAACAACGCTAGGCGGTGGGCAGCTTATTTTGGACCCCCGACAGCCTTTAGTAATCGACCGCAAGAGATTTGCAGAAAGAGGAGGGATGGGCTTGGGTAAGCGAATACTCCAGCATGAGGCTATTTTCTTTCAAGGGCACCACTCTTTCTGGCTGGTCCGCCGGTTGCCCTTTGCAGCCATACACCTGCTATTGCAAACACAGGCTTCGATGTGTGTCCTATTAATACATTATGCATGTCTCTATATCCGATTTGCACATTGGCACATTGCTACCATGACCAGCCAGCTATTTGATGTAGCGTGTCAGCATAATTTATTTTTGAAAAATGCAATGCTCGGCAACAACTGAGCCAAAGGAAGGTATCGGGAGAGGAGGCTTGTGTGACAATGCTCGCCAAGAGAGTAGAGTGGAGCATTAGGTTGGTGTGGTTGGATGATAAATGGGCCAGAGTGAAACTGAGGAATCTGGGGTTATCCGTGAAAGAAGCAAATTCAGTGGCGCCCACGCCTCACTGGTAACCGCTCAGTGGTGGTGGCCGCAGTGTCCGTGGTGAGGATGGTGGCAGTGATTGGTGTGGCTGCAGCTGCATGCCATGTGTCCGTGGTGGCCATGGTAGTGGTGTCCGCCAAAGGTGGTCTTCCAGCTGTCATATTGAATAACCCAGGCCTCCTCGTTGTGCTTGACAGTCTCCTTGGATGGCAGAACAATCTTGTACTCATACTCTCCGGGCACAAGCGGAACAGTGAGCTGCGCGTAGCCATGGTCGTGGTGGACAGGCTTTGGCACGTTGCAAACAGTCCAGGTCATTGTATGTGTAGGATGGTGGCTTGTATATGTAAAAGTGCAAGATGCTATAACTTAAATGCGCAGAGGTAGAAGGGAAAGGGGTGAATTGCAAAAGGGCTGATGTTGAATCCTTCGATCCCTGCCTCCTGGCTGCCTTTATATAGGAGAGCGCTTGTAAGGCAGCCAAGCGCTATTCAAAAACTGAAACAAAAGCTTTTGCATTTTGGCCGCTGCTTGCCAGACATTATCTGAAGGGAGGCGTGCTGTCAAAACGCGAGACAAAAAGTAAACATGCTGCGCCAAGCAAGAGTGTCCGCTAAAATAAAGTGACGACTTGCACATGATACACGACATGTCTTCTCCCAGGCCACATTGGGGGGTGTACGGTAGTGGGGGTGGTGCATCCAGCCCCTCCCCTCACCCTCCCCCTTTTCCAGTATTTATTTTGCCATATACCGTGGCAAACTTGAGTGAGAGACAGACACCATCTACTGGGCAAGAGCAAACAAGTGGGAAAATGTCATCTCGCCTCATCAATTTCCGGTGTCATTGAGCAGCAGCAGTCAGCCTCGGCCGCGCCTACCAATCCTCAAAAGAATGGCTGCCTCTCCTTTCTACCCGATAAACTGCACTGGGCTGCCCGAACTGCAGCGTCTTTATTTTCTTGGCTTATCCCTAGCCTTTGCGAAAGCAATAATACCGCATTTTGAAAATGCGAACGCCTCTCTTTTTGATATTTACTTTGCCGTGTGGCATTCGCCGGATTCTATGTGATATTGTTCTGGCGGTTCTATACCCGCCTATCGAGAGTAGGAATACCGGGCAAGGGATACCACTTATCCATTTGTTGACTACTCAATCACCCCAGCGCCGAGGTGGTTGCCCTGTGCTGCCGTTCCGGGTTCCACTCCACTTCTCCCGAGCCATACAAGTCGCAGAAAAAAACACACGCCTGCCTGCATTTTGCCACGCGTTGATTTGCATGACGACGTGTTATTATGCTGCAAACACCAACACGTCGGCTCATGTGGTGTCCTTGCCAAAAATACCTATGCCCGAATGCACAATGGGGGTCAAGTGAGGCAGATTGCGTGCCTGACCTCTGCCAGCAAAAAGGGATCAATCATTCTGAGATACGCTTGTGCCAAAAAGACTCGACAGTGGGATGCAGCAGCAGATACCCGGTTGTGTCTTGCAGTGTCTGGCAGTGTCTGGCAGAAATTTTGCAGCAAGATGATGTCGCCAAAAGTCACACTGCTGTGTTCCTCTTGAGAAAGATTGTTCAGTGCTACGAGCACAGGTGTCAGATGTGCATTCGCTGAGCACTTTTCGACTAAATCGGAAACGGTGCCATATTGGCTACTAAGAATATATCCTCAGAAGTCAACAGCAAAGACTGCTGTCCTTGCAATAGCGCAAAGGCCGCAATAGAGTCATGTTGGCATGGCCACACTGTAGGTGCCAGTCGCTAGCTCTTACTAGCTATAGGTGCCGGCTGGTGCTATGTGCAAAAAGCGGTAGAAAGAGCTATGGATGCCTCTGCGACCAGACCCCGGATCAGTACTGGGGGCTCGTCATACGGACAGTTGCTGAACGTGTTTACACGCTATGTATAGAGGTGTGGGTAGCGTGCCATACATGTAGACACCAGTAGCTGAAAGAGTTCTGCCGGACAAACGGCTAACTACAAGCGAGTGGCTTGATTTGTCAAGGCTGGCAAACACCGGCTATCATACACTACATTGCCTTCACAGCCGGCTTCATTCATAAGTGGCAAGTGCCGATAAATGGCTGCGATCAGCCTAGCGGCTGTATAATTGGTGATGATAATCTCCGCAAAGTGAATGGCTCAGGTGAAGGTTCCGAACCGGGTCTAGCAGCAATGCTGGGAGACGCTATGCGCCAGAAAACGATATATATTAAAGTGATGGTACGGCGGTTAGAGCTTGGCAGCCGGCTTGGCAGCCTTCAGGACGTTCTCGAGCTTCAGAGCAAGCATCATGTTGCCCTTCGTCTTGAGCTTGCCACCCATGAACGCGCTCTGGCCAGTGATCTTGCCCGAGGCAAGGTCGACAAAGTCCGAATCCTTGAGGGTCAGCGTGACACCGGCGGTCTTGTTGTTCTTCTGGGCAGTGCCAACAAGCACAGCGTCGGAAGCAGAGGCGCCAGGCTTCAGGTTCAGCACCCACGACTTGATGCCTGCGGGTCCATTGAGGTCGATCTGGAACACAGCGTTGGTTTTCTTGAGCAGAGCCTCGCGCTTGGCATCGTCCGATCCAAGAGCCTTGTTAATCTGAGCAATAATGGCGCTACCCTGGTAGCCCTCGACAGCAATGGGCTCGGCAGCAGCGGCAGCAGCGGCGGGAGCGGCAGCGGCAGCAGCAGGCGCCGGGGTAGCAGGCAGCTTGGCAGCCAGGCCCTTGAACCGCTTGAGCAGGGGCTCCAGCTTCATGCCCAGCATCATGTTACCCTTGATCTTGACCTTGCCGCTCATGAACTCGCCCGCAGCCGTAGTCTTTCCCTCCGAGATCTTGACAAAGGTCTCGTCTGTAAGCGTGATGCTGATATCGGGCTTGGGCTGACCCTTAGCCGCAGCAGCCCCGGTCGTGCCGTCGGTGACCTTACCGGCCTGCTTCAGGTCGACGACAAAGTAGTGCTTCTGGCCGTCGCTATTGGTGACCTCAAAGGCATACACAGCCTTGGTCTTGGTGACTTCCTTCTTGCGCTCCTCAGCCGAGAACGAGTTGAGCACGGCCGTGAGCTCATCGATGATAGCGCTTGACTTGAAACCAGCAAGAGGCATTGTTTGAATTGGAGTAAATGTGTAGGTGGAAGGGAGAACCAAAACGCTAAAAAAAAAAATACAGATAGAGACAAGGAAAGAGAGTTGTATCCGGGCGGGGTTTCTTATTGTCCTTTGCCAATGCCATTGCCGACGCGCGGCGCACCCCTTTTAAATGGAGCTGCTGCTTGCCTGCGTTGCTAAATGGAGTGCAGCGGGGGAAGCAGTGGAGAGACAGTAGCAGCGATGGGCGCGGCATTTTTGACCATTTCCTTTCTGAACTTTCTCACGTGCACTAAATGCGAAGGGACGTGCTTGGGTTCTGGCTTGCTTGGTGCCTGGTTTCCATAGAAAACTCAAGCTACACGGCTGCTTTCACATGCAGTGGCAACGACCCCCCTATATGACTGTTGCGGATGCGCATGTGAAACGGGGTACCAAAGAGGTATATGCCCGTAGGTGGTAGACCACTTCCTCCGGTAGTTTTTGGGAGAGCGCGAAAAATATGTAAGAGCTGCTGCACCGTCATATGAAAATCGGCGCATCCTTCGCCCTTATCGTGCTCCGAAGACAACAGATTGTCTAAATAGCTCTAGGAGACGAGCACCTGTCGTTGGAGAAAATAGACAGCTGTGTCAGAGATGATGGCAAGTGCCCACCACCCCTTCAACCTATGTGAAAAGCGTATTCAGGGTAAAGGAATCGCCAAGCTGGCATAGATGTCACGATGGAATCCCTGACTGGCACCATCGCGCGCATGCCCAAGCTTGGTGGAGGCTATATTCACATGGAAGAGATGCAGAGCAGCTGCTGCACCGTGTCCACAGAGTAGGAGATTTTTAATAAGCCAGTTGTAGTATTGAAAGAGAAACAAAAAGAGACAAAAGGGAAAACAATTATGCCTTCATCCTAGAACAAGTTGTTGTGCGTTAGATAACCAGAGAAAAGGGGAAGTGGGAGGGAGGGGGATCTTGTAGAAACAAAAATCGCAACGATTTTACAAGAGTAGCATTGCGCAGGATTGCGCACCACAGCTCTAAGATGCAGCCTTCAGCAACGGGCCATTAAGACTCGTTGTCTGCTTAGAAGAGAGCAGCGGTGATGCTAGTGGCCGGGGCCGACGACTCGAAGCCAGTGGACTCATCGACGTCAGTGGTGGCTTCGGTAGTAGCCTCGGTGGTCTGCTCCTCAGAGGTAGCCTCAGTAGTGGCCTCCTCAGAGGTAGCCTCAGAGGTAGCCTCGGAGGTCTCCTCAGCAGTAGAAGCAGCAGACTCCTCGGTGGTGGGCTCCTCAGACGAGACAACCTCCTCCGACGAAGCGGCATCAGACGAAGCGGCCTCCGACGAAGAGACAACCTCCTCCGACGAGACGACAGACTCCTCCGACGACTCAGCAGACTCCTCCGACGATTCAGCGGGCTCCTCCGACGAGACAACAGACTCCTCCGACGACTCAGAAGACTCCTCCGACGAGACAACAGACTCCTCCGACGACTCAGAAGACTCCTCCGACGAGACAACAGACTCCTCTGACGACTCAGTAGGCTCCTCCGACGAGGGCTCCTCCGACGACTCCTCCGAAGCCGACGGGGTCTCCGTGACAACAGTGGTCACAGTGGTCGGCTCGCAGACCGGGCACGGGGTGGTGGTGTAGGTCGTGGTGTAGGTCGTGGGCTCGCACGGGGTAGTGGTCTCCGACGACGACTCAACCGACGACGGGGTCTCCACGATGGTGGTGGTGATGGTGGTCGGCTCGCACTCCTTGCACGGGGTCGTGACGATGGTCGAGGTCACAGTGGTGGGCTCGCACGGGGTGGTGGTCTCCGACGACGACTCAACCGACGACGGGGTCTCCACAATGGTGGTGGTGATGGTAGTCGGCTCACACTCCTCACACGGGGTGGTCTCGATGGTCTTGGTGACGGTGGTCGGCTCGCACGGGGTGGTGGCAGTCGTGCTGGTGGGCAGAACCTCACTCGGGGTAGTGTCGCAGACAGTGACGGTGACATCCTCCTTGCGGGTCTCGGTGACGGCCTCGGTCACGGTGACGATGACATCCTCCTCGCACGCCTCAGTCTCCTCCTGGACCTGAGTGACGGTGATAGTCTCGCTCGGCACGGTCTGGGTAACAGTGTTCAGGACGACGCTAGTCTCGCCGCCGACCAGGACCGTCTGGACGTTAGTAACGGTGGTGTCCACAACGTGGGTGACAGTCTGGGTGACGGTGTTATCCTGGACGATGGTCTCGTACACAGGGTAGTAGGCAGTCGCCTGGTTGGTGGTGAGGACAGTCTCGGTGGCAACCATCGGGACAGTGACGGTCACGTCATTCTGGACGGTCTCGGTGGCGACGTTCTCGCAGTAGACGGTGGTCGGGACGACAACGTCAGTCGGGACGGTGACGATGTTTGTGGACTCGATGGTCTGGGAGACAGTGACGTCCTCCTCGCGGGTCTCGGTGACGGTGACGTCCTCATCGCAAACCTCCTGGATGGTGACCTCCTTGGTCTCCTCAACGACAACGTCGGAGCCAGCGACAGTGACGGTGTTGATGTCAGTTTGAGCAGGGGCGGTGTGGGTCTCCTGGTACTCGGTAACAGTGTTGTCGACAGTGACCGTGGTCGGGATAGCGTTGGTAACGGTAACAGTCTCGCCAGCAGCGCCCGGGATAGTGATGGTGGCATCCTCACCCTCGCAGGTCTCGGTCACAGCCTCGGTCACGGTGACATCGGCAGCCGGGACGGTGTTCTCGACAGTGACAGTAACGGTCTGCTCGGCGCCACCAGTGGTCTGGGTGACGGTCTCAGTGACGTAGTTGGTGAGCTCGCTCTCGTTGGTAACAACAACAGTGTTGGTTGTGCCAACAGTCTCGGTCTGGGTGGGGCAGATGTCAGAGCCCGGGACGGTCTCAGTGACGTACTCGGTGGTGCAGTCCTCAATCGAGACGAGAACCTCGGCACTGATGGTCTCAGTAACGACGGCGCCCTCGCCCGACTTGACAATGGTCTCAGTGACAGTCGAGTCCTTGCCGCTGGCAGTGACGGTCTCAACGATGTCATTGGTGACAGTCTCAACACAGTCAGCGTCGGTCACGGTGACAACCTCAGCGGGGCAGGTAGTCTCGGACGAAGACTCAATCGACGACGGGACCTCGGTGGTCGGGGTCACGGTGTAGACAGTGGTGACGGTAGTCGGCTCGCACTCATGGCACGGGGTCGTGACAACAGTCTCAGTAACGGTGGTGGGCTCGCACGGGGTGGTGGTCTCCGAGGTGGACTCGACCGACGACGGGACCTCGGTGGTCGGGGTCACAGTGTAGACAGTGGTGACGGTAGTCGGCTCGCACTCATGGCACGGGGTCGTGACAACAGTCTCAGTGACGGTAGTAGGCTCGCACGGGGTGGTGGACTCGACCTCAGTAGTCGGGGTCACGGTGTAGACAGTGGTGACGGTAGTCGGCTCGCACTCGTCGCACGGGGTCGTGACAACAGTCTCGGTGACGGTGGTGGGCTCGCACGGGGTGGTGGTCTCCGAGGTGGACTCGACCGACGACGGGACCTCGGTAGTCGGGGTCACAGTGTAGACAGTGGTGACGGTAGTCGGCTCGCACTCATGGCACGGGGTCGTGACAATGGTCTCGGTGACGGTGGTGGGCTCGCACGGGGTGGTCTCGGTGACGGTCTCAACATCGGTGCTGCAATCACCGTGGCACTCCTCGGCAGACGAGGACTCTTCTGTAGAAGACTCCTCAGCAGTCGAGCAGTCGGTGCCGATGCAGGCAGTCTCGGTGATGATGGTAGCGCTAGGAACCTCAGACTCTGACGACTCGACATCGTCAGTGACATAGTCGGTGGTGGTGCTCTCGCATGAGGTTGTATCCTCAGAGATCTCCTCAGAAGTGGCCTCGGTAGTCTCGTCCGAAGTGGCCTCAGACGAAGTAGCCTCGGTGGTCTCCTCAGAGGTCTCGTCCGAAGTGGCCTCAGACGAAGTGGCCTCGGTAGTCTCGTCCGAAGTAGCCTCAGACGAAGTGGCCTCGGTAGTCTCGTCCGAAGTAGCCTCAGACGAAGTGGCCTCGGTGGTCTCCTCAGAAGTAGCCTCAGAAGTGACCTCAGTGCTCTCCTCAGAAGTGACCTCAGTGGTCTCCTCAGAAGTGACCTCAGTGGTCTCCTCAGAAGTGACCTCAGTGGTCTCCTCAGTAGTCGACTCGGTAGTCTCCTCAGTGGTGGCCTCAGTGGTGGCCTCAGTGGTCTCCTCGGTAGTCGACTCGGTAGTCTCCTCAGTGGTGGCCTCAGTGGTGGCCTCGGTGGTGGCCTCGGTGGTCTCCTCGAGAGAAGATAGGGTCGGGACAACAGACGAAACCGAAGTGGTCTCCGCGACAGAGGAAGTCGGAGCGACGCTGGTAGCCGGGACAGAGGTGGACTCAACGGCATCCGTGTTGGACTCGTAGGTGCTGGCGTGAACCGCGGCCGAGAGGGCGATGATAGAAAGAATCGAAGCGCGAACCATTTTTACTCTGGATAAATTAAGTCAAAATGCAGGGCAGGGAGGGGTCTTTTATGTTTCAAGGGGGGATGATCTTCTGGATTCGGGATTGGAAATCGATCGAAATTGGCCAAAAGATGCTGAAAACAATCAAAAAGATGTCGGATATAAGGTAAGCTTATAAGGAGTAGGAGATATGAGGGGAATAAAGGTTAAGGTAGGATGAGAAATAAGGTGTAAGGAAAAAGAAAGGGAAAGAAGAAAGGTGAAGTTTGCTTTTCTTTGAGTCCTTGGGGTTTTATAAAGCGAGGTCTTGTATAACAACAAGCAGAGCAGAGAGAAAGTTGTGCTGTACCAAACAAGAAAGAAAAATTCACTAGAGGAAAAAGACCACCTCGAGCGTCAAAATCCACGGCCGTTTTATAATCGCCCCCAAATGGCGGCAGGTCCACACAGAACGCAGCATATCCGCACACATTCGAGCTGCCCACCCACCGCCGGCTCTCTCCTCCTCTCACCCCCACACCGCCCGATCCGGCACTCTGTCGCGGGCATCAGCCAATGTGGTCCACAGAAAGCGTTGCCCAGAGGAACACAAGGCAGCCTGCTTTGGGAATGATGGGCGCATTGCGTGAGGCAAGGTGCTGAAGCTATATTTGCATCGTTAGAGCTGAACCCGTTGTGCGACCACAGAGCGCTGCTCCATGAATCCTCAACCCCTGCTGCGTGCTGCTGCTTGTTCTCCTCTGTCTACCGCCGCTCGGCTCTTACGAGAGCGCTCCTCCCACCCACTCGCTCCACTCTTTGTGCTGCCCATCACCTTTTTCGTATCCCCAGTGCGCACAACCGGCGGTTTGTGTAGCGGGCTGGCAAATGCGTTCGAATGACGCTTTTTCTCACTCTTGCGCTTCTCCTTTGCATCTCCTCAGCCAAACACAGCGAGTGGCGAGACCACTTTTTGCGCCAAACACTGATCCGCTCCATGTAGCACAGCATCTCTTGACACAGTAACGTCCCGTCCAATGTCGACTGTGTTCCTAGAATAGACCAAGCAGCGCTGGGCGCGGCGCAGCTGCCCATCCCACACTCTTTTATTCTTACGCCCTGGTAGCGTTCCCCAATGTGTGCTGCCAGAATCTTCTCAATCCCGCACTCTTGCCTGCGAAAATGGCGGCGGATGTTGGTGGTAGCGGATGTGGGCGTGGGCGTTGTTGTTGTCGTCGTCGTCGTCGTCGTCGATGGTGGGCAATGAAGGCACCCTAATCACTTTTGTGCCTCTGACCATTCCTGCGTCCTCATTGACACAAGCTGGTGCAGGATCGACTGAGCGGCATTGTACCGGGATCTAACTGAGGAGCTAAATATAACCCGTAGCCTCCGGTATTCCACGGGTTGCGCCGGACTGATGCGCGGTGACGATGTGCAGTTGCTGCTGCTGCCCCGCGCATTGACTGGCAGACTGGCAGATTGGCACTACGAGACACCTTGCGGAAATAGTTCGCCCTCAAAAGAAGAATCCCAGCCTATTTTGTGTGTCTGTGTGGGATTGCGGGCGCTCAAAGAGCCTGCAGTTCGCTTCAAGACGCTTCGTTTGCGGTAGCCCGCCGGCTGCAGGGGGAGAGGAGACATGGGTGTCAGCAGCGGCATGGGACACTTCAACCTACCCACCCATGCGCTCCTGTCGCCTGATGACCGATGAACAGAAAGGAGCCGTGTCGGTGCCCTTTGGAAAAACAAACGCCCGCCACTGGCTGCAAGCCGTTTGGGATACCACGGAGCGCCGAAGGCCAGGGAGGGGGTGCAGTTTCCTGGACCCGCCACCCTCCGGATGCTGATGTGATATCTGCTATGAATACCTCAGCCGTATTGGTGATGTAAATGCAGTTTGTCTCTGGGCGCTTCAGGAATTAGCAACGAAGAGTAAGATCCTTTGTTTGTAGGCACAAACGGCAGAGACAACAGGAATGGCGAAGGTTAAAAACAGCCAGCAGGCTGTTGAAATATCATACGACATTTGTGCCAAGCAGCAGCTTCCGTTGATGCTGCTGCTCAGCGGCGCTTTTTGAATGAATGATCATTCAAGATAGGGCAAGTTAAAAGCAATAATCAACAAGGTTTGCTTATGGCTGCCTGGATATGCAGAAGCCGGTGCTCATGCACGTATTGGCAAGTCCGCCAGTCTGCCAGTCCGCCAGCCAACCAAGGCGCTTGCTGTTCACGATCGCAATATATTTAAGGCTACTGAGAGCGGCTATACCAGCTAACAACTAATCAGGCCGACTACCTGCCTGATCCCTCTCGTGCCTGCTTCCATCTCTCCGATACTGCTCCATTTGCTCTCTACGCTTGGTCTCGCGCTTCTTGGTGCGCTCCTCGGACGGCCGGAACTTGGATTTGATGATCCGTCTGATAGCCTCCTGCGAGACATGAAACTGGTCCGACAGCTTCCTAACGGTCCATTCGTTTGGGAACTCTGTATTCAGCAGCCTGATCTTCTCCATGCTCGAGGTTGCCAGCTTCTTTGTTGGTCCCCATGCTCCATCGCCCTCTTCCTCGACCTTTTTGATCCGCCATTCAATTTTCCGCCGCTGCCAGCCATCCAGGTCCCTGTCCTTTGCGCGCGCGCGCAGCCGCTGCAGCCGCTCTCCGCTCTGCTCCCACTTGAGCTTCTCTATAAGCGTTTTGGGCGTCAGCGTCGTTTCTGACTCGATACCCTCTTCTTTGGTTGCCTTCGCGCTCGTGCTGGTCTTGTCGATCTTGACAAACCCAGATGTGCTATCATTCGGCGTGCCAGCTGTTCTTGCATTGTGTACTTTGAACGGCCGGGCAGACCGACGGGTTTTTGCAGTGGAGCTATCCTCCTTTAACCGCTGCTGCAGCCAGCCTGTGCTGCCCTGTCCCTGCAAGTCTGTGTCAAGATCGGTCAGAATCGATCTGATCGGTTTGCTCACGCCTGACACTGGTTTATCGGATCCGTTAGGCCCTACTGTCGATAGCAGACGGGTGCAAGCCATAGGCGGAGCCCTACACCGAACTGATGCCGCGCGCAGCATGACGAATATCACTATTGTAAATGTAATGCAAGAAAAATACGCCTGAAAGCTCAAGAGCAAAACACGCTACTGCTTGGCCACTCGAAAAAGAAAAAGCTGACAGCAAGCTGCATTAGACGAAATAATCGGTAAATACAAATCACCGTGTAATTAGCCAGATTTAGACCGGCGACGCAGCAGTCACCGAATCGGCCGCTCGCCGGAGCTTATCGCGCGGTGCAATCAGGATATCCTCAAACGGGTCCTCCTGCTTGACATCGACAAAGCCCTTGGTCTTCAGGACCAGCAGCTCAAAGAAGAGCTTGACTGCATCTGACCGCTGCGCGCCCTTGCTCACATTTAGGTACGACAGCGACTTCTGGCTTTCAGCGACGCTGTCAGCCGTCGGGATATTGGCCTTGCGGCACTCGCTGTCAATGAGATGGATGGCGCGGATTGTGTTTTTGCTGTATCCGGATTCCAGTGCGCCCGACGCGCTGGACGTGGCAGCAGGCTCCTCCTCGTGGTCTTGGGCTGCCAGAGCCTCAAGCTGAGTGGCCTGCATTGACAGATCCTCATCACGCACCGGCAGGTCCTCAGCAAACAGACGCACACCATCACCCTGCTGCTCGTCGGCCAGACGCAGGAACGACTCCTCTTCAAGGCGCTCCAGCTGCTCGATCGACTTTCCCCCCAGCAGAGCATTCTGCTCGTCGAGCTGGCCTGCGGCACTGGCAAGACCCTCGGCCATGCCCGCATCAAAGTCCATGTCCTCGACGTCGTCCAGTTTAAAGTCTTCGCCTTCTATAGCACCAATATCGGCGCCGCCAACAAAGCTAGGCACCTCCTGTTCGAACGGATCCATTCCTGTGCGCTCAAAGAGCGAATCAAATGGCGAAGCACCAGCGCCAGAAAGGAACCGCGACGCGACGGCAGCAGAGCTCAGAGCATCGAGGCGCGGCGCCCGAGTGGATGGCAGATACGTCGGCACACGAACAATATCACTAGCATCGTTCAGGTGGCTGCGGATTTCGTCAGGCGACAGCGACGTGGCCTCGTTGGTGACCAAGTCAGACATGTTCAGTCTCCGACGCTTGGCCTGGCGCTCGGCGGCATCCTTGTTTGCCGCTGCCAGCACAGCAGCCTCTGCCTCCTGTAGCGCAACCTCCTGAGTGCTGGGCACCACCGACGAGTCAGGGCCCAGCGAGATGTCTAGGCCATCGTCACCAAACCGCAGGATATCACCGTTGAAATCACCGTTGAGGTCCTCGCGCGAAATATCTCCTGGCAGCAATGGCTCGCCGTCCTTTCCGACCAGCGATAGGCCCTCAGGGCGGATCATGCTATCATCGAGTCCCTGCATCGCGTCACGGCCCATCTCAGGCTCAAGCATGCTGGCGTCGCCCTGGGGACCAGGCGACAGAATGAAGTCCTCATCGAGGTCAAGCTTAAAGTCGTTGTCGTGGCCGAGCAGGTCCTCCTCACCCATATCCATTGCCTCGACCCCTCGTGCCACCGCCGATACATCGAACGACTGCTCCTGCCAGCGTGATATCCTGGATACGGGACGTATTCATTGCCGCCGCAGCCATCTCAACCTCAAGCGCGCTGTCGCCAAACACACGCGACGATGGCGGTAGTAGGATGTCAAATTCAGTCAGAGCCTCGGGAAGCGTAATCGATGTGTGTGTGGCAACCACTGAGTCCGATGTGATGTCAGCTGCGCCAGGACGGAATGCCAGCTTGATGCGGATCAGCGCCTCATTGCAGTCTTCGAGCAGATAACGCGCCTTGCGCGCGTAGATGCGGGAGACCCCGAGCAGCAGCTGGCCAGAGAGACGCAGTGCCAGCGGCGGCCCATGCTCATGTCCAACTATGGCGTTAACCGACTGCGGGATGCTGGTTTGCAGCAGCTGCGCCTTGGTAAGCTTGCGCTCAAGATGCGAGGCGAGCCAGACCTTGGCCAGCGGGCCCTTCTTTGACAGGATAGCCTCGGCGTAAAACATGGCTCCGAGAAGAAAGTGAGTATTTTACAATATGATAAATTTTTGTTATCGATGTGGGAAATAGAGCTAAATAGCCAGCAGACGTAATAAGAGAGAAGATGCGAGCCTGAACTCTGGCAGCAAGCTTTTTTTCAATTTGTTTTTCCTTGCAATTCGCGTTGCTAAAGAGCGGGGATAATCGAACGCGTCGCTGGTAGCGAACCTGCCTACGCGTGATTGGCTGTGCTGGCCAGAGCCCTTGATCAAGAGGGGGTGCTGATCAAATACTGCTAATTGCAAACCCAGCGCGGTGTGGCTGGAGGCAACATGTAGACAGGGGCGGTAGATCACATAGTCCGAGCCCGCATACTTGTTCTCGCAGATGCCCAGATACAAAAGGAATAAAGTTCAACTCAGGTCCAGATATTGGATGAGCCGCGGTGACAGGATAAAGATACAAGAGTGGGCAGAGATGCAGGCGGGAAAGGAGTTGCGGCAAGGACAACGGCATCGTGCATCCTGGTGTTCCTACCGCCGCTGCTATTAGAGCAGGCTTTAATTAAGGTCACATGACGTTTTTCCTTTTGAGGCAGCATAAGCTGCAGCAGTCGGACATTGCAATTTATTCGCCTCGATGCAATGTGCCGGCATGCGTTTGTTTAGGAACAAGCGAGAACAGACATAGGTATGCGCGGATTAAGGGCAATTGTGTTTCTGACGGGGCAGGCGAAGCCAATCCTGGCAGTGCCTGGGATGGAGTGTAGATAACATACATAATCGGCATGCATGCGTGTGCGCAAAATAGATTTGATGTTCACAAGCCAGCCCCGGTCACCCTCCGCCAAGCACGAGACGGAGGAGAGAAGGACATTCTACCGGGCCAAGACACCAGCTGCTAGATTTTCTGTTCCCATCGGGAGCACGCTCGCCAGACCCCTGCACATCCAGTATCTTGTCACGTCTGTCCGGCCAGCAGGCAGTTGGTTTGGGCTCCATGTGGGGTGAGGTGGTGTGCTTTTAGTGAAAGCGATAGGTTGTCGCAAGAGCAAACAAAACACTCATCGAGGAACGACCAAAACACTATATGGGTGCCATCTACATTATCCAAACTGCACCTCTCTGCCCTTCTGTCCCTGTTCTATCCATGTACGTCCATGTGTTATCTATAGGAATCTGCTATTACGAAAGGCTGTTCATTTTTTCTCCTGTGCAAAAACTTTGGACGATGCCAGTACCCGCTCAAACTTGCTCAGGTGAATAGGAGCACACTGGTCTTTGTTGGGGATGTTTGGCAGGAACGTGAGCCATGTGCAAAGGGGGTGGGTAGGTAGTATTTTATTTTTGTTGACGGACAGCTTGAACAGCTGTCGATTTTTCCATTTGCTGCTTGCACCTGAAAGATCCTGCTCCTGCAAGCATCGTGCAATTGTTTACAAAAAACATTTGCACCTGCCTTGCAAATGGGACAGAGTATCCTCAGATGGCAGTGTGGAAATCCCCTTGGGCGTGTTGTATGCCGATGCCCTCTGATTGCATATGTAAGGTGCAAGGTAGCTGAAACAGGCTTGGAGCATGATTTTCTACCTTCCCGTCCATATCCGCACCACTATTGTCCGTCTTTGCTCATGCCATCACCAAAACCTGTTTCTGGCCTACCTGCAAGAAAACTCGCTGCACAAAAAGTTGCCGAGAGGAAATGGCATCCCATGCAACAGCCCATCTAAGATTCGTTTTACACCGGCACCCTGTGTTGTTTCTGGCATGCTATAGGGATAATGTATTTATATATTGTCTAAAGCGAATTCTATGAAGATAATAATACACGGAATGAAGAGAGTTGACTGGGTGTGATGCAAGGGCTCGTCGCTTGCGTTAATTGTATCGTGACGCTGGCATAGTGAGAAAAAAGAAATTTGTGTGTGACATGGGGGTGTGCCAATATAAATAACCAGCTCTATAGGTCGCACAAAAGTGAATCATGCATCTAGTCAATAGTGCATGTGGTCTATATTTGACTGCGGTGTAGATGGTATATATACGATACTACCACCCCGGTAGTCCTTTGTTAACCCGTGTCTGAATCGGATTCTACATCGAAAATGGGCAGTGTGAGTGGCGGTACAGGGCAGTATAAGGAGCACAGGTGCTAATAATCGACATGACTAACTGATTTGTGGAATGTATGTAGGTCGAGCCGTTAGTACTGAAAATCAACAATGGTGGTATGCAAGGGATGCGAGGGAAGATGATGCTAGAATTGAACCCCCAACACACGGGCTAGAGAAGAAAGAAAAAGAAACTGAGTGCAGAAGAGAATAGCTATTTGTTGAACTAGTACCGTGAGACACAGTGCGCCGGGCAGTCGGGTAGTTATATATGCTTCTTTGTTTATTCTTTCCAACCAGTCCAGCTGCCTTACCCGCTTGCCCAGCTGCTCCTTTTTGCACGCTTCTCTAGGACACAAAAGCAAGCAAAAGAATGAATAAGGAGATCTTGTAAATTGATGATTCTTTGTGGTTTCTTTGATATGAATGAATGTGGGGAAACAGGAAACGGTGTCAACGTGCCTGTATATGTGCGAGGAATAGGCAAGGCCAAAGCTGGGGAAGATGAGGAAAAGCGCATGATAAAGGCCAGTTCGCGCTTACCGGACTCCAAAATTTTGCGGTCCATAGCCACAGATGCAGCCTATTGAATATCAAGCACGGCAACAGCGATAATCGATAATTATATCGTTTATTGACCCTTATAATGGCACCGACGATCCTCTATAATACGCCCACCTTCCGCTCGGTCCATTGGTCTATCAAACGAAAGTCCCATTGGGGTGTGTGAATACAGCCGCTTGTTCTTAATTTCTGCTAGGGCTGGCAAAAGCAGAGAGCTCTTTTCTCGATGGCACCAGCCTGAAATAAGTTCCTGGACATTTGAACCTTGTGCACAGAGTGCATTGACACCGCCATTCTCTTATTCGCATAATAAGGTTCTAATTTTAGTGTCCGACTCTA
Organism: Linderina pennispora; assembly: GCF_002104995.1. Lineage (NCBI taxonomy): Eukaryota > Fungi > Kickxellomycota > Kickxellomycetes > Kickxellales > Kickxellaceae > Linderina > Linderina pennispora. Next base: position 68 of record NW_024468436.1, on the reverse strand, counting down.
CGTGCCATGGCTCTTTTTTCCTGGCGAGGATGAGTGAATAGGTGTCTGATGATGATAGGGGTTCAAAG
>NW_024468435.1:0-20237 GCF_002104995.1 Linderina pennispora | reverse complement strand
GTCGGTGGACGGGCAACGATCTGACTGCCAGCTTGCTGCTGCTGCTTCTGCTGCTGCGGTTGAGTCTGAGGCTTGGCGAGGGTCTGAGCCTGGGCCTGGGCTTGCATGCGTGCGACAGCCTCGCGGTTGAGCATAGTAAGCCCAGGATGTGGCAGCATCGCCTGTGCGTCCACTTGTCTGCTGTCTGCTTCTCAGCACCAATGGCTGGATATACTGGACGAACGGCGGCGGCCGGAGCATTGGGTCTTGAACTCTGCGGCCCAGTTGGAAATGGGCTTGAGCATACCTGGGCTGCCTTCGCACACTGGTGTATACGAACTCTCGCACACAAACACGTCCTGTGGAGAATACCCTTCGGATATCGCGCGAATAGACAACAAAAGGCAGGATATAGCACTTTCCAACGACGCCACGTACGCCATGGCCTTTCGAATTTGGGCCAGCAAACAGCTCGTGGGGTACACATTCTGGCCAACCAGTTCAGGGATCTCTGATGGCGTCATGAACCAGTAGCCGTCAATGTACTTTCGCCGATCCTGGGGGCCGCCGACGCGCAGGTGCGAGACCATGGCGACCTTCATTGTGTTGTTGTTCTTTATGTAGATAAAGTCGCCAACATGCAGGTCGAGTTCACCGGCGGTGATCCTGCTCACATACCGCCCGTCCTCGGGGTCCTGATCCGAAGTGCGATGTGTCGAACGGGATCCTGTACTTGTCCAGGATCTCTCGCCGAACCCGGAAATACTCGCTTTCGAGGTCGACTGTGTCTTGGTAGATTTGCGACCCTGACTCGTTGAAGAACGTCGCGTTGTTGAAGATCCACATCAATGTCGTAGTTTGAACGCGTCGAAGCTGCGGTAGCCCTCTTTCGACCCAATCCGGCCGCTGACGATAGTCAAGGCCATCGGATTACCAGATGACCTCGTAGTAATCTGGGTACTTCGTCCTTATCAGGGAGCTCCTCAAACGGCTCGGAGATGGTATCGCCGTCCTCGTTTCTTAAAGTTTATGACGGCATCGACAATCTCTTTCATCGCCTCTTTCATCTGTGGGTGCGTGACCTCGGTGTAGCCAAAGCCGCCAATGAAGGGCGGTACCTGTTGCTGTCCTGAGGCAGGACTCGCTGGTGTCTGCACTGACTGGGCTGATTGCAGCTGCTGGGCATGGGTGACAGACAGCTCTGCAAGGCCCAGACTAGGCTGGACTGTGCCTCTGCGAGAGGATGGCTTTGGCGTATGCATGGGGCTGTCAACTGACATAGCCTGTGGAGAGGCAGCATCCACACCGGCGCTGTGAGACTTTGATTTCCGGGCCGATGCCTTGCGTGTCTCAGTGGCCGGTGCAGCTGCCTCGGGTATTGGCGTGGGCAGATCAACCTTGGAGCCGTCAGTGGGCATCAAGAACTCGGCCCACTTTGGGTTCTCTGGGTCCAGCACAATCTCAATGGGCAGCTGGCCGTGTGTGTTGCGAGCATTGACGTTGGCTCTGTATACGCGAACCAGGCACTTAGCCAGTCGCTTGCGGCCCGTGTATGCTGACCACGCCAGTGGCGTCGAGCCATGCATTGTGTCGACCGCCTCGAGATCCGCACCCTTGTCACAGAGCACCTGCCGCAACCTTCAACCGCCCATAGTATGAGGCGGCGTGCAGCGGCGCCCACGTGAAATTGGCGTCGTCGTCGGCATCCTCAATTGGCTCCTTCAGCACCACTGGCCGGCTGTTGTTGATTGGCAGGCCGGGAGTCTCCAGTAGAGTCAGCGCCTCGCCAAGTTCTGCGTCGTATATGGCCTGGAAAAGCTTGTCGAGTGTAGCTGCCAGTTCCTTTGACTCTGGGCGACCCTGCAGGCGGCGCCTTGCCCCTCATCGCCGGGTCAACCGGCTGCATGCCGCTGCCCCTTTTGCGCTTCAGCTTCAGCGTGATGCTCGGTGCCGGTGTGCTCTCGTTGTCGGTGGCAGAGTTGCTGGCTGTGGCCGAGTCCGGGTTGCGGATCGTCAGCTTCAGGTGTGGTGTCGGGCTTTTATCATTGGTAGCAGGTAGCTTAGCCGTCGCCTGCACCGACTGCGGAATCTCGATCCCAGCTATTTCATGGACCCGGTCGCGAATCTCGCCAGCAATGTTATAGATGTACGAGTCTGGCATGTTAAACTGCTGGGCGTTGCTACACATGAGATCAATATCTGCGACAAAGTCCCCAACCGCCTTGTACGCTCCCTTTGTGATCTTCGACTTCATCATGTCCAGGGCGATAGGCCGCTTGATCTCGACATAGTAGTCCGGGTACTCGCGCTTCGAGGGCAGCTTGTTAAACGCAAGACACATGGGCTCGCCGCTACAAAAATGACAAGTGGCACGGTAGAGGTCCTGGCAGAAATTAACAAATGGACAAATGAAGCTGCACATGACTGGTGGAGGGTGCAAAGCGACCACCGACAACGGGCATTGCAGCGCATGGCATGACACAGTGCATGAATCTTGCGCAGCAGCAAGGTTTGGGCATCGAGGCATAAAAATCTGGCCAAGAGCCCGGCAATCCTTGCAGGCCCATCCGCGACTCCAAATGTGTACACCTCAGGTCACGCTGCTGGGAGCTGCAGGACAGGATTACTCAACGTGTTCTACGTCACCACCGCCCTCGGCTGCCACCTTTAATCACTTTGCACGTGAGCAAAATAACGCGTATAGTGGCTAAAAACAAACCTCGCGGCAAGAGAACAAGAAGCAAGTGCCGGTGCAGTGGCAGAATCGCATCATTGTCGAGTGCACTCAGGAAACCGCACGCATGCGCGTTGCATACTTACTCCTTCTCCATCTCTTTGACAGCCTGGAACAGGCGTAGGCACTCTTCCTTTACTTTGGGCCGCCGGCGCCGAATCGCCTACTGGCATTGTCTCCGCATTGTCAGTCTCAGACTTGCGTGCCTTCCGCGGACGCCCACGCGATGCCCGTTTTGGCGATGCCGCCGGGCTGTTACTGTTCGCGTCGCCCTGTTCTTCGGCCTCTCTGTTGACTAGCCGCAATCGCTGTTGGCCCATGGAATGAAGCAGGTGTGGGAGGAATTAGAATGTAATGACTGTGCAGAGGAAGACAAAAGTATGGACGTGTGTGAGGACGATATGCGATTCGGTTGTGCTTCGAGCTATGAAATCCTTTTTTAAGAAAAGCACTCAAAAATTGCGAGCAAAGAAGAAAATAATGATCACTGCTTGAACGCTGGCTGTGACATCTCGTCCGGGACGCGACAGATTACCGTGGATCAAATTGGATCTGGCATATATGTGCTGGCCAATGCTGGCTGGGCAGTCAGGCCATATACGCAGTCCGTTTCCCTCGCCCAGTGCTTGGGTCGCTGTGGATGGCTGCCACCAGCTACTCATCTGGCCAAGACCCGCGCGTATCAGTATCAGAGCTATGAGCAGGTCTCGGCGGAGAATCCAGCTGGCTTTTCCGGTGACTGAGTCTGCACAGGGACTCCGCCTCAACAGCAACAGTCACAAAAATTCACTGGCAGAGCAGTTGCCGATGTAATCCTTACAGCATCAGCTGCTCAATTAACAGGGTGGCCGCAGTGCCAGACATAGCCTGACCCAGCTCGAGTATCGCAAGCGTGTGTCTAATTTCCAGACAGTTGGGGTGCATTCTCAGCTCTGCCGACAGGTCAGCTACTGTCGCTAATCATCAGACGTTTACCAGTCCGCTGGTGCATAGGCAATGGCCACCGGGGTATGCCTTAAAATACACTCCACCCGCCATTTCAAGCACCGGAAGTCCTATTTACCGTGCCAGCGTGCAATTTTTAATGACTGCAGCCTATTTCTGACTCATCGTGCATAATATGCGACGCTCGTGTGTTGAAAGAACCACTCGTGTGAGAAATGGCCACCAGACAACCTTTCACCAGCATACAAATGCCATGGTGCACGACTTTTGCAAAACAGCCATTGGTATCAACCTCAACACACCATTACTATCCCTTTCTCATATTGTAAAACTGGATCTAATGCAGGGCCACACCATCCGCAGCCGCTGGTGCTATGCTATCGTAATCTGGGCGCTAGCCGCCTGCGCTGTAGCAGCACCGATACATATTTTACTCCCTGACCAAATCACGCTGGCGGAGGGCAATATTGTCACCTTTTACTCGTCACACCCTGCTGGCCCACATGAACTTGGTTCAGATCCCAGAGATACCCCTTCAGTTTTGACTATTGACGGACACATGCTGATGCGGGCCATGGACACTGGGGGCGCCAGCAATGCCGAGGACAGCGACCTGCCTGCAACCAGCACCAACCCCGCTCCGGACAGAGAACATAGTGGCAATACACCCGACCCTCAGACTGCTAACCCTGAGACTGATTCCGATGATGATGACGATGACGGCGATGAGAAGCCCAGCCTATCCACTAATGCTGGTAAGCGGGCAAAGGCAGGACGCCGCATAGATATGTCTCTTGAAGACCAGTCCTTGGATTCGGCCGTCCAGGGCATGGGCGATGACGACGAGTCTCCAATTGACGAGGCAGAACGTTTAACTTCAGCCGACAAGTCCTCTCTCGACGACGTCATTGTTGATGCTCAGCTGTGGTCCAAGGGAGAAGCCTCGCCGACTAGCACACCTAAGTCTACCTGGAACACGGGTGATACTTTGGACGACGTTGTTCTTGATCCACATTCGCCATTTTCGACCGTATCCACCACCTCGCTCAGCGAAACTAGCCATACACGCACCTCATCAGTGTCGATCGAAACTGTCAACAGCAGCCCACCTCCAGGACTGCAAACTTCACGACAAACACCACTGTCATCAATACCGGTCTTGACATCTATTCCGTCGTCGTTCCCAAGTGCAGCCCCAGATGTGCCTTATTCCTCACTCAGCACATCTGCGTCGACTTCAGTGGCTTCACAGACATCTGACACATCTGGAACCACCGGTACATCGCAGTCGTCGGCATCAGTATCGACCACTCTAGCACCGTCAATCACTACTGTATCAAGTGTACCGGCACTTATTGGCGATATCCTGTCAATCCTGTCGACGGCCACCGGAAGGCCAGCATCTAGCGCTACATCTGCAACTGTTGCAGGCTCAACTCCAGCTCTAACCGCTTCATTGGTATCATCGACGCCGTCGCCAAATACTTCCTCACCTTCGGATAGCCCGTTGCTTGCAGCCTCATCGTCGCTGACAAAGCCTGCAAAGGCAGCACTATTGGATAGCTCCAGTACCCAGGTGAGCCAACAGAGCAGTTCAGCGCTGTTGGGCTGGTTCAACGGCCTGTCTCTGTCGCCAGCATCTACTTCCCCATCCGCTGTATCTGTCCAATCGTCGACAGCCCCCGCTATGTTCCCTGTGCTTGCCACTCCCTTGTCGACATCGATTTCCCCTAGCCTTTTTGCCTGGCTAACCCCTGGAAGCTCGGCTTCGGTATCTGCAGCATCTCCGACAACAGCCATGTCATCCACGGTATCTTCACCTGTACCAGGTATCTTTGGATCGTTCTTGTCAGCATCGCCAGCGGCCTCCACATCATCTGCGTTGGCTGCATCGGGGTCGAAGTCGGGTGGGATATTCAGCTGGCTCAGCGCTACTCCACCGGCCCTCCTTGCCAGCATCGACATCAACATCTGCTCCACTATCCAGCATCAGCGCAACTGGTAGTCTGGAAACAACCTCGAAATGGCCTGGGCTTTTTGCAGGTGCCAGCTCATCTGTGGAACCGTCAGCACCTGCCCTTTCCAGCTTGGCTGTGTCATCTGCTCCTATGCAGCTTACAACGAGTGCTAGTCAGTCTGTAGGCACTTCGTCTGCTGGTGCCTTTGCTTGGCTCAACGCCTCAGGTTCAATCTCGGCTGTCTCTTCAACCATGTCTTCTGCAGTGTCGTCGCTCTCTATTACACCAGCCTCGTCGTCGTCTGCCCCCCTATTGGCAACTTCATCGTCACCTATACCACTCCTGGCAACCACCACTGCTGATGCGCTGCCAACACTAGTTGCACCCATCCCACTACAGTCACCCTCAGTGTTACCCCTCACACTGATACCATCTACATCCTCTCCCTTGGTTGCAAATGGCTTAACTGTTGCCTCGTCGTCGCTCAGTGCACATGTAATCACGAACAGCGCTCTACCTGTGTCTATCACACCAACAGCAACAGTGACATCCTCACTACCCACTCCGATCAGTATGGCTGCCTCGGCTGAACTCCGTTCGGACTGGCCCTCGCCTGCAAGCTTGCCATCAGCATCAGCAGTAAGCACTATTGCGAATGCGGTGCTGCAGTCTGTCGGATCCATTGCAATGGTGTTCCCAATCACCACATCGATTCCACTGCTCATTGCTTCGGTCCGCCCCAGTGTGGATGCCCAGATCACGTCGCCATCGGCGTTAGCCGAGGGTATGCCAGCGCTTTCCTCGGTGGGTGCTGAGAAGGTGCTGCCGATATGGCAAGTTGATTCTACTAATTCAGCACCAGTCACTGCACCGTCTAGTATTGCGTTGGCGAGCTCAACAGGGTCCAAACCAGCACCGCATCTGCCAGCGGATGACATTTTCTCGGCCATCCTCATAAGTCCTACCTCAGTCGTTGGTTTGCAGTCCACAAGTGCACCGTCGGTTGACAGGGCCAGTGTACTTGCAGAGTCAGCCACACCCACTTCACCATCAACGCCTCCAGTAGTCGATTCCTTTGCTTCATGGCCATCGCCAACACCGGCTACTACGATATCGCTGCCGACCTCGTCAGAGCCCTCAGAATGGTCTACTGCTGCATTTAGTAGCTGGTCATCAAGCCCTGCTCCTGGAGAATGGTCAAGCCCGGCATCAACGCAAGTGTCATCGACACCATCGTCATGGTCGTCACCCGCAATACCCTTGACATCATCAGTGCCGCCTGCATCAGCATCGGCACTGGCATCCAGCTCGCTATCCAGTACCAGCGCCACACCTCCCTCAGCAGTTTCTACAGATGGTGCCCAGCTCGGCTCAGCATCGTACATGTTCTCAACTCGCCTGGCAAGCAAGGTCGTGCTCAACTCGAATGACATCATCCAGATAGTGGTCAGCCATCCTACGTCCGACGAATCTTTCCCGCAAGCGGCTCTGCAAACAACATCAATAACCATGGCAGACCTCATTGATGCACTTTCAGGACCTACGCGAGCCACTGTTGCGGCCAGCCCTGAAGCAGCTCCCAGCCCGACACCCACCCCGGTTTCGCGGCGTGCTGGAACAGAGCTGGCGGAGAAATCCGTTGCTGGCGAGGCAAAAGAAGCCGCCCGCGAGCTAGTTCAGCTGGCACACTCGATTCTTTCCAACGTGCAAACAATCTCTGCGCCTACACCAGCGACATCGAGTGTGCGCGGCCTTGGAGCGTCCCAGGCCCGTATGATCCGATCCATGCTGAACCAAAACTTTGTATTCCCCGAGTATGTCCCTGCTCCTGGGGTCCCTCGGCCGACACATGCCAAAATCTACGCTGGTCAGGGCTATCAAGGTGAATGTGCTGCCCCTAGCTCACCGCCCTACAACATCATCATCCGCCCTACTGTCACAATGACTACACTCACTAACATGACAGTCACGCAGAGCCTAGTATCGACCACTACTACGACCACCACGACCACAACTGGGGTGACTATTACTCCGGTACCGACCGTGATAAGTGTTGCCAGCACGAACACAGTCACTGCATTTGTGGCGGTTGGGGTTACTCCAACACCCACCATAACGACGACGATGCTGACCCTGACAATTCCATCCGGAGGAAGCTCTTTGACCACAACGACCACACCGACAGCGACAACACCACCGACAGCGACAACAACACCGACAGCGACAACAACACCAACTACTACAACTAGCAGCACTTCAACCACACCTTAATTTACAGGGGCGTGCTTTATGCTTTTCTCCATGCTTGCTTCATCAACGTGAGGCAGTGAGGTTTGAGCCGTCAGACCATATAATATTTGTTTCTATAGTTTTCACTTTTCCAGAGCCCAAGCGGCTGCAATAACTTGAGCCAGATTGTGCTCGAAATTCTACCAGTATATTTTTAATACATCACCAGAATATGCCACAGCATCGTACCCCGATCCTATCTGACACCAAAGCACGGATCTGCTCTGCGACACCACTGTGCAATGGGGCCCAAAGTGAGTTGCTTTGCTTTGTGTCAGACCAGTGTGGGAATAGCGCAAAGGGAAGCCGCATCAGACAATTGATACAACAGGAGGCTCTGATGGTGTGGCAATTTTTTATCATCGTGTAGAGGACATTATGCGAGCATATTGCCTGGTGAAGTATATAAAATCCTGCTGCCGCTGTTGGCATCGTTTTTTCCTCCGTTCAATTTTTCCTCATTTCACTCGCCTGCACTTTTCTGTTCACCTTCAAATGGGTCAATACTGGAATCTCATATGCATGGATAAGCAGCAGGCTACCGGCCATCTGGGCAAGATGGGAGAGCTGCTGTTTAGGCGCACTCCTGACAAGCTGGTTGATATTTTAACCACTGGTGTCTTTCAGAGGCTTACTCCTTTGTTGCTACAGGCAAGTGGGCGAGCAGGGAAATCGTCAATGGAAGGCATGCTGCCAGAGATTCAGCTCCGCATTTGCTCGTTCCTCGGATCGATGGATGACTTGTTGTGTCTTGCCTTGTCATCCCGCCGTTTTCTTGATGCGGTACAGCAGAGCATACTGATACTGGAGGAAGCGGTAGTAGCGCCATGGGCCGGCAAGCGCATCATCTGTATAGGCGATTACGCGGATGATCTTCCTGAGGATTTCTTGACTGATCGCGAAAAAGCCATGATACCAAACAATCTCTTGTATCGGTATGCAGACCGATTCACTCGCCCATCACCTACCAGTGAAACGAATGTTGGATACTGCCTACGCGCATACATGTATTTGATGGGGTCGAACTTGAGCACGGGGATGAAGAAGGAGTTGAAATCTATGTGCTTTACGCCGCTTATCGACCCTGTGCTGCGAAACCTGACAACAAAGGAGTACGTCCGCAGTACTGCAGTCCCGAGTGACATCAATTTCGGACACATACTGCTTCTGAAGATCTGCTGGACGTCTGATCCATCCATGTCCCTTGGGTACAGAGGTGATGAGGATTTTCATCGGGGAGCATGGGCCGGCCATCGGTTTGACATAGCATCGCCCGAATGGGTCGACAGCACCTGGAAGGACGTCAGCGACGCTGTAGTGCCTAAGGTTGCTGCAATTTTTCGCGCAGGATAGCATGCGACACACGTGCCACTGGGTCGCCGCCTGCTACTCTGCCTGTAGTTTGGGTGCCCAAAGCCTCTTTTAGCTTGCGCTGACTAGTGAATTAGGGCATTTTACGTGGGAATTGAATGGAAGCGGCTCTTGCATAGATCCTTCGGGTGTTGTACGGAGAATTTACTAGATACGCAATTGGTGTTGGAAGGTGCCATGGCCAGCATAGTCACTACAATCCGCCTTATGCCTTCAGATCTTGAGTGGCCAGTAGCGTCACTATGCTCAATTTCTTGTGTTTTATTTCCATGCTACTCCCTATTAACGAATTAGCACACTATGTGCCGTCTCCATCTTGTCATCTACTTTGTAATCAATGGTGTGTAGTAACGCTGCTGGGACCTGGTCAGTCGAGCGTCGTCGTGGACATTGGTGCACAATTGGCAAAGGAGGCAAACAGAGACCACATCGCCGAGTGCCATTACAGCCAGCAGTGATGTAGGCGTTGTCACCTTATATACTCTTTTCCTTGCATTTCTACTTTCCTTTCATATTCTCATCTCTGGTATTTGTGTAAGGGACTCAGCAAAAGCCCATTCATATATCAACACCCAACACTTCAAGTCTAATGCCAATGGTACTTTATACAAGGCATGCGGGTATGAAGGCATGCTGGCATTGGAGCACGGAATCACTTCTGCACCATCACACCAGAGACTACCCCACATAGTAGCGAGCCCAGAAACTAGTCGGGTTCCCCTTTTCCTTTCTCAGCCAGCATCTTGCATCTTTCCCGTTGGTCTACATACACACTCATTACCACCCATTTTGTGTCTGAAGGTTAGCAAGGCACTCAAGGCTAAGGCTAATATATTGCCGACGGAAATGTAGCTATACCTATCGGCGGCCATTGGTACAGAATAGCGGTCTGCTCAGGCTATCGCGATACTCATCGTATACCGATTTTCCAATTTCTTCCTTGTACTGGCTCAGCATTCCAGTGACATTTCTGATGGTAACCATCCTGAGGGAAGGCAGTCTTGAAATAGCGACGACCAGCTGCGGCTTGACCGGCAATAAGGTGTTCAAATCAACGCGTCTCAGACGAGCACTGAAGATTGGGAGCTCGGCCATCAGCCTGCTAATCTCGCCATCAGAGCGATTAAGACTGTCTCCTTCGTCTGATCCGATCCCATCAATTCCAATCCTAATGAGCCCTGGGAAATGAGCCAGGACCTGCTGGAATACGCTGAGGGTAGGTATAATCTTCCTGATGATTAGGTGCCGAAGGTGCGGGTTCGAGTGGTTTGGCGGGATGATAGACGGCAGAGACCGGCCGAAGCTGAGCAGGCTGTAGCAGTTCTCGATATACTCCGCATTGGGCGCAACCAAAAACGGCAGATATGTAACCTCAATCACATTGCCTATAGCATTGGAAGCAGCCGAGAAGTCAGTGCTCCGAATACGGACATATTTGAGGTTAGGGAACACACGGCCACGAAGCGATCTGAAAATGGGCACAGTGAGGTGCATCGTAAGCGATGTTAGATTTTCACCACAGTCGTCGGCCAGAACACCAATGTCAATGTCACAGCGTGTGTTCAAGGAAAGGCTAGTCAGCAATGGAAATGGGTTGACATCTGGCATATGAAAATGCCCTACCACGTGCGGTCCCGTCTCGATGGATAGGCTGGTGAGTTCCGGGTACGTGTTACAGAATAAGGATTCCAGGTCGTCGGATATATCCCCTTCAGCTTGCCACGGGCTGAGATCCAGCGATATATGAAGCACAAGCTCTTCGATAGTATCCCTGTTTGAATGAACAATCGGACATTCAAAAGAATGGCCAATTTCGAGGTACACCCGCTGAATCCCAGCGCTGAAGCCACCATGCAGAACGGCATTTGCATTCGCCAGGTCGCGGAATATTAAGGTTCTCGGTGCTGGAAAGAGAATACCCATTAGGTCTCTGTACATGTCCTCCTTGCCGATCCACAGCCCCGAATGAACAGTGAGCGAGCAGTCCTGTGCGTTGGGAAACAGTTGGCGGGTGCGCTCAATGAATCGCCTGACTTTTGCGGAATAGTCGCCGTTAAAAAATATCTTGCTGCTGTAGAAATAGAGCACGATCTCAGTCACGTTTGGGAAAGTCGCGGTGGAAAGAGCGCCAGCACTCAGCAAGCGGGTGGAGATGCCGTCAATAATGCGGTCGAGTGAAAGGTAGAAATGTGCTGAGCGAACAAGTTGGCTGTGTCCAGCAGCGGCTGCCATAAAGAGGTTTGGGCAATCCATCTCAGGGTAATAATCAGATACATCCAACACAGGCCCTAGAAGTGTTTCGGTGCTTTGGTAAAAGTAGGGTAGCGCTGCAGTTCTCCATGAGCGACAGACCTGCGCAATTGAAAGAAGCGACTTGGTACCATCAACCACCTTTTTGTGACCCAACCTTTCCCACTCGTTCTTCAGCTTCCTGCCATACTCCACGCAATCGAAAATAGGATAGAGAATGTCAGGTGGGACGTTTTGTGCAGGGAATACCGTCGAGTCCATAGCAGCAAATATGTGATTGATGATAGAGGTAGAGGTAGAGGACAGATTTTAAAATCAACTGAAATGAAAGTTTATCTCCTTGATGTGGAGTCGGCTAGTTAGGGTAGGTCATGGGGTTGCAATGAATACGGCTTGTTCAGACAGCAGAACTGCGAGTATTACTCCTTAGGACACACCTGTAGATGGGCCCCAATGTACGACAAAAGATGCTGGCTACTGCACTCAGTCAACTCACTAGCCAAGCCGATATACAAAAGCGCTTTCCAATATCTTCTCCAGGCCAGTGTTTCTTGCCAACTTGCAGTTTTTATGTTGTTATTGTACAGTTAACTGAAGCCTATTAATACAAGGTATATGTGCAAATGATGTTTTCTTGAAAGAGGTGACTGTTGACACCGGATGATTAAAGCACCGTCAGGAGCGGGTTTATTCTTGAGAATGAGAAGGCGCGGCTGTTTACTTTGAGGAAGCCTGAATTCATCCTCACTTAGATCTGACATGACGAAAAGCACAGCTGAAGGTTGTTTGGGTGGAGCTGTGTTTTGACGGATAGATTTCAGGAGTGGTTTAGGATTCGTAAGGGTCATGTATACCACCGCTGGTATCCTGGGTTTGATGCTGTAAAGGCTTCAGCGAGTTTTATGTCCATATCCACACTAGCCAGTCTACCCCGTCGGTGACTGCTGTTTTTCAGATGATAGTCCTTGGCTCGCTGACGACTGGTACCAGGTGTTCTACCTGTTTGCAGTGCCAGGATGTGATTGCAGAAATTCTATAGAGCATATTGGATATATTGATGGTATCAAGTCTATTGAGCTGTGTTGAGGCGTTTTTTGTGAACAGGGAACTTCTTTGGTTCCAGGGAGAGACTCGCTCGCTATAGAGAAATTGAGCGGCTGCTGTCATGCCAAAAAATTTCCCCTCGCCAGTATTTTCACTCATCAACATTTTTGCTCCTGGCGGCTTAGAGGCAAACCTGCCTTGTTGCATAACTGATCCTGATCCTTAGATCCACGCCACAGTGCATACGCAAGAGTATAGTGGCCCCACTATATAGTTCAGTACACGCCAGCGCGTCAGCAGCCCTCCTTAGTTTCTTTACTGTCACTAGTTATATACCACGTTAAGTTACCAGTATCACAACATGCCTTGTTTTTCGCTGTTTCACCTCCTCTTTTTGAATGCACCAAATGTGCATAGATGGCAATAGAAATAGATCCGCACAGTACAGCTCCTTATGGACAATGGTACTCTCATCCCAAGGTCCAGCTGCAGCCTCAACAGAACTAGTACTGGAGCTGCAGTGTCCAGCCCTCGGTACTTGGCTTTCACAGTGACTTGCACTTTTTGAAGAAAATCCATTTTGTGCTTGAGGATGGTGCCTCAGCAGCCTACACACATGCTGTTCTCACTGTTCATAGCCCCTCCTTCCTTCTCTAGCTCTCTCAAAATCCTTTCTATTTTTCATCCTTCAGCCTTCCCTTCCCCTCTGGTACCCTTCCACTTTCTGAAGTGGTAGTGCCTGGTGAACTGCAAACGAGCATGGGGAATATATATACCCCCTCTGCCCTTGGCCATTCGCCGAGTTCCTCTCCTCCCCTGGGAGCCATGGAGCCTGGTGAGAGGCAAATGAGCATGGATATAGGATAGGTTTCTTATACTTTTAGCAGTCCAGAGTATCAGCACCAAACCAAGACGCTCGACCACCCTTACAAACCAAACCTTTGCAAGAGATCCTTCACCAAGACCATTATCCCATCTTCCACTGTAAATACTTTTGGATTCGGTGCCCTCTGGCGGAGTCTTCATAAACATTTCATCAAATCAACCTCTCTATTTCTAATATTACTGGCGTTGCGTGGCCTGCACAGTTTGCTGTAGCGAGGGGATTTCGACTGCATCAGCCATTTTACTCATCTACTCTTCGTAGTCGTTGACACAAATATCCCGTTTGTGTAAGGCTATCAGCCCGACAAAGTATGGCTTGTCATTTGGTGGGACCCACAGAGTCATCAGCGAGGGAATTCGCAGCACCAGCTGTTCTACCCACGGCAAATGGCTGCCTACTGAATAGTCTGCGCTATCAATGACCAGCTTTTCTAGGCTTGTGCTGATAGGGCTCTTAACATCGCTGGGTTCACCAAGCGGTTCAGCATGGTAATCACTGCTCCCGTGTCCAATCCTCAGGCTCCTGAGACACGGCAGTTGCGATATAAGCCGCTCGTATCCCTCCCAGTCATATCTCATCACGTTGAGCTCCAGCTTCTGAAGATATGGCCATCTGACAGTTCCGCTGAATGGCGATGGCGATGGTAGGAGGCTCAGCTTAGCCGCTCTGACCTGCGACTCTGTTGCGAGCAGCTGTGATATGGCCACATTCCAGGCGTCATTCAGCTGGATTATACCATTCGCCGTCTCAATCTCAAGATGCTTCAAGTCAATAATCAGTCGCGGGTCGAATTTCCCAAGGCGACTAATGTCCTCGTAGATAGTCAATGATTCCAGACGTAAGCCTCCGAGAACAGCACAGGGGTCCGTAAAGAAGGAGCTTGGGCGCCCAATGTGCAGAGTCCGGAGGCGTGGGAACCTTGCGTTGATCTGGCTACTGTCGAGCTTGAGCGGGATCTGGCCCTCCTGGCAGCTCAGACTAAGATTCGCCAGGCTGGGAAACTCGAGGCAACCAGAGGCAGGTCCGACAAACAGATCCCACGAAAAGTCACTGTTGGCGTTGGTGATGGTCATTGTCCGCAGTGGTGCAGCTAGGACACGAGGAATGCCCTCAGCCTGGGCCAGCGAGCGTGCATCAAGTTCTATAACTGTAATGCTCTCAGGAAACTGGTCGAGCTTGAATTTTGACAGGTGCTTGCCGATGATGAGCATATTGAGCTGGGGCATGAAGTGGTGCAATAGGCGTGAATAGATCCCGCTGATGACCGGCGAGTAGATGGAGACACTGCCCTTAATGTCTGTGAGCCCTGGCAGATGCCGGATGAGGTAGGCAGCGGATTCCTGGGCATACTCATCAACAGGGGCATTCCGGTCGTCTCTAAATGCCGCCCTGAACGAGATGGTCCTGACCGAGCCCCAGTCGGCGGACCCGAACCCACAGAACTCGAGCATCCGGTCGAACCGCGGTGTTCTCACTGGCCGCATGATGGCTCGCGTCCTGATGTGCTGTGTGTGGCCGGACATGCCTGCAGCAACTATAGCACCAATATTGGTCACGAACTTGGACTTTTTGGATCCTCCGTCGCCGTCGGTGGTGCCATCCGTAAAGACACGCTCGATGAATGCTGTGCGGTAAAGGTACTTGCCCAGAGCCAGGTGCCAGGTGCGGCAGACGGTGGCCAGTTCGGCAACAATGCGGTACTCGTCGAGGTTAAACCGTCTGTATGCAATGTCGCCATACACGATGCTCAGAGCCTGCCTTAGGACATCTCCCCCAGCGAGCTGACTGAGCGAGAGCTGCGAATTCGACATGGAATGCGAGGTCGTAGAAAGCAAAAATAAAAACAGCAGACTGGTGAGCGTTGCGAAAGTGGAGAAAAGAAAGTGCGCCAATTGCTTGGCAGACGCTCTTCACGCACACCAAGCACCTGGGCTCAACAGCAGCTCCGGTGGCGGCCTAATCGACAGATCCTCCCGCTCCAAGGCGGTGAATTGACTCCTTGTTGTATTCATGTATGTATCTGGTGTGTGTGTGTGTGTGTGCGTGTGTTGCGAGATATACGAGGAGCTTCGGCTCGGAAGGCAAATTGGAATTTGCGGCCCGGTTCCTTTATATGTCCCCGCATCTGCGATATACGAAACACGGACCGCCGCTCAGAAGCGAGCGGCCCTCTAGCGATTGCAGCGCTCAAGTGACGACTTACAACCGTGGCAGAATCGATGCTTTTTTTGATCGATTTTTTCTCCACTTTCTCCGCTACAGCGCTGGCAATTTAGCCGCAGCCGCATGGGGCGGCTGGCCAGCAGTGATAGTGGGAGCGCACGTGATCTGACTGCTTTTACTGAACGCGCTGTTCGGTGGCACATAAAATGCGCCGACTGGCAGTGAGCTCTTGAGGCAAACGGCTGCCTTTGTCTTCCTCATCTACCAACCTGCATCTGTATAATGGCGTCAGTTGTCCACGGGCAGTTCAAATCACATGTCGTCGGGCGGCAGTACTACACAGGGCTGACATCGGTCTGCGAATGCATCGAGCTGAGGCGCGAGCCCAGCAACACCCATGATGCCAACGCTATCGGCGTCTATAATAGCAGCTTTGAGAAGACCGGGCACCTGCCACGCTGGCTAGCAGAGATCCTGGCACCATGCATCGACACTCTTGTTTGCACGGTGAATGGTAAGGCACAGCATGCATTTGCAACTAGAACTGCTTTGCCATGCAACTCACCATTCTGACCTGTGTAGGCACAGTTGCAGGAGTCGGGAATGCGTACACAACACCAGTCCATTTATCCATTGCCGCCCCAGTGCGTATGGCTGAGCAGCTCCGTGCCCACCTGGGCTCGTACTGGTACCTGTGGCAGATGGATGTTCGATCTAGCACCGGTCGTCCTGACACTCCCCTCAGCATGTCTCTGCATGATGACGCAATGCAAGCCATTGCTGACCAGATCAGCAGGTCCAGTGGCAAAGACAGGATTCTTGTAATCACTACTGCTCGAGGCATCCAGAGCTGGGTCAACCTCAGCAATAGCAGACCGGCAATGCAGGCACTCGGGTGCTTGGTGTTCAAGCGCTCGCTAGCCGATCCTGGTAAGGCAAGCAGCCAAATCACCCTGACCCACTTTTCCGATGCGGCTCTGGTTGTTACCAGGTCAGGTCCCGGGCTCTGGTCGATGGTCGTGCTGGACCGGACATCGATCCGCGACGAGTGCGAGTCAGTTGATCTGGCTGGGCTGTTCGAGATGCTGGATTTGAGGATTATCGTTTTCATCTAGGTATTCGAATCCATAATCACTGGAAATCCCTGATTGAGGTAGTCAGAGTTGCGAAAATGCTGGGCAAGTGATTGGGGAAATCATATGCAAGGTCGTTAAGTCAAATTGCTGGGCTCGTACTTTTACGGCGACTGTTCGTGGAGCGCCTCCTTTGGAGCGTCGCATACCGGACAGTTGTCTCCTGTGGCACGCCCGGTGCCAAATGCGGCCGAGAATAACTCCAATATCAAGCTCCTATTTCGCCGACTCCGTTGCTTATCGCCATGCGATGCTGGTCGGATACATGGAAGCCACATTTAATGCAATTGAGAAATGTACTTGATAATGTGCACGGTTGTGTAAGGCAGTGTTCGAAATGTACTCCGAATAGCGCAGTGCTGTGTTCATCTGAGTATCCAGATCGACAGCCACACAAGGTGCTCAATCGTACAGCTCATGTTTCTGGGCCCAAACCCATTTTGATGTCCAAATTTACTAGACGTCAAAGCTCAAATTTACATTTTTTTGTGCCTCGTTGCTTACTTCAACCGGTTGTGTTTCAAGCATCACTTTTACTATCAGCATGGACGAGGAAAACCTAGATCACCAAGTGTTAGAGCGGCTGGTAGTGTTTCGTGACAAGTGCGCTCAGCTGAAACTGAATTCGCCACATCCGTCCCGGGCCGCACATCTCGACAGTGGTTGGCTCGGCAGTGTGGACAGATGTCAAGGCGTTATTCGACCTGTCTGACATTGGATCCTTAGAGGATGCACATGATACCTTGACAGCGATTAGGTCCGAGGGGCTTGGGGATCTGTGTATATTCATTCGCAACTCGGCAGCGATGAACAAGGCAAACCAGGACAGCGCCTTCGATGCTGGCATTCTCGCGTATATCTCCCGAATCATTCACCAACTTGTGGTACGCGAGATTACATGCCCGGAAGCAATGAAATGCGTGTCGTTTGCTGCGCAGGCGTTGTCCAATATTGCTACTGGAAACAAGAAAATCCAGCGTTCTTTGTTTGAAACTGAACTGGCACCGTCAGCGTCACCAATGAACACGATGATATGGTACTTGCTGGCATCGGTCAATAGCAGGACGAACATGGCGTGTCTGGTACTGATCCTTAACTCTATTAAGGACGATCTCCCAGCAACCGAACTGCTGTGTCAGAGCGACGCTGGCCGGCTGGTGGTGAGCAAGATTGGAGAGATGTTTGGCGAGAACGAAGATGACGAATCGGAGCTGAAGAACGTCTTGTATGCTGTGCTTGACCAGGTGATTTCAGCTGGCCAGCTACCACCTATCATTGGTAATGAGGTGTCGGTCGAGCAGTACGGTCTCCTTGACGCTCTGGCAGTGTTCTGCAACGAAAACAAAAACCAACAGCTAGCTGCAGCCATCACCCTGGATCAGATCCGCATCATTACGACCTTGCTGGCCAGATTGAGGCGCTGCTAGTGGATATCTGGGAAGTTACCGCCGAGGTGTACAATATAAGCAGCAACAGCGACATGGAGAATGGACGGAGTGGTCGACACACACCGTAGCTTCAGCGCACTTGTGTCGATATTGGGCACAGTGACGGAGCTAGGAGACGCATCTATGACAAGTATGCTGGTCGAGCAAAAGACTCTACATAGCATTGTACGCTTGCTTGGCCTACTCAACAGGCATCTGCCCAGGATCGAGCGGGCTAGCGAGCAGGAGGCTAGGGCAGCCAGCGGCGAGACTGACAGTTCTGTGGCACGCCTGTTCATGTTTAAGCGCGATCTGATCAGGATTATTTCCAATGCCGCACACCACAATGTGCAGGTGCAGGATCTGATGCGTGAACTGGATGGGCTGGCGCTGGTGCTCGACCACATGCGGATTGACGAGAATCACCCGTACATCAAGGAACATGCAGTGTCGCGGTGCGCAACTTGCTGGAAGGAAACCAGGCGAACCAGGACTACGTGAGCAAGATGAGTGCTATGGAGATGGCCCACGATCCGCAGCTGGAGAAGGCAGGTGTAGCGGCGACGGTTGGCGACGACGGCAAGGTGAGCATTTCACCAGCCGACAGCGAAGACATCGCAAAGAAACGGCGCAGATCATAATTGGCTGATCGGTGATTTCATAAAAAAAAAACGCGCCTTGCCACCACCACCGCTTAAAAAGTTTTTGCAGTTTCAAAACCGACAGCGGCTCCAATTCAACAGCAGCTCTCACTTGCTTGTTCACTATACACATTTACTACAAAACAGCATTTCGATACAATGTCGCTGGCAGACCGCAACCGGGTTGTGATCCTTGAGGATCGTGTGGAGAACATCCACGGGCTGAGTTCCCGATGGGCTTTGACGAGAAAGAGCTTCCGTTCAACCTCGCGAGCTTCAAGGACTCGTTTGACGTGAAGATTGTGCGCGTAACACCGACAGACATCGAGTTTGACCTTATCGGCGTTGACTCGTCCATTGCCAACGCGCTGCGGCGGATTATGATTGCTGAGGTGCCGACGGTGGCCATCGAGAAGGTGTACATGATCAACAACACGGGTATCGTGCAGGACGAGGTTCTTGCACACCGCCTGGGTCTGATTCCAATCAACGCGGATCCGACAGCGTTCCAGTGGAAGCGGCCGACAGACTTGCCGACCGATCAAAACACCGTTGTGTTTAAGCTGGAAATTGCGTGCTCGAAGAACAACGAGGCAGCGGATGATGAGGCTGACCCGAAGAAGAAGTACGTGAACAGCGCTGTGTACTCGCGCGACCTTGTGTGGGACCCCAAGGGTGACCAGGCAGAGAGGTTGCCGATAAGCCGATCAAGCCGATCCACGACGACATTCTGATCACGAAGCTGCGCCCGGGCCAGTCGATCTCGTGTGAGATGCACTGCGAAAAGGGCGTCGGCAAGGACCATGCCAAATTCTCGCCGGTGGCCACAGCCTCGTACCGTCTGCTGCCTGAGATTCAGATCCTCGAGGATATTACCGGCGATGATGCGGAGCTGTTCAAGAGCTGCTTCGCGCCTGGTGTCGTTGAAGTCGTCGAGGAGGGTGGCGTGCGGAAGGCAAAGGTGGTCAACCCGCGCAAGGACACTGTGAGCCGGGAGGTGCTGAGACACAAGGAGTTTGAAGGCAAGGTGCGCTTGACGCGTGTGCGCGACCACTTCATCTTCAATGTCGAATCGACGGGCATTATTGCACCAGAGGAGCTGGTTGCCCAGGCTATTGATGTGCTGGTGGAGA
This sequence comes from Linderina pennispora, assembly GCF_002104995.1. Classification (NCBI taxonomy): domain Eukaryota; kingdom Fungi; phylum Kickxellomycota; class Kickxellomycetes; order Kickxellales; family Kickxellaceae; genus Linderina; species Linderina pennispora. The sequence goes on along the minus strand of NW_024468435.1, from coordinate 284 downwards.
AGTGCGACATTGTGCAGAATGCGCTGGCCAACATTGGCAAGAACAGCGAGGACGACGAGGAGTAAAGTTCCACATTTATTTCCACATTTTGAAAATAACACGTCTCATAGCTTGGAGGTGATCTCAGGGTATGCCGCGGGATCGAGCGCGCAGACGCCGCTGGACGCCTGGTTTGCCAGCAAGGGACCGACGCTCATCTCGGTCCACTGGGCCCAAGCTCCTCCACGCGCCGGCTGGCATCATCGCTTAGCGCAACACAGTAGATAGCATCGTAGCCGCCGGCG
>NW_024468434.1:0-20270 GCF_002104995.1 Linderina pennispora | reverse complement strand
GATAGTGACGGCTTCCTCACCACAGGAGACATCGGATACGTCGATAGCTCCGGATATACTTTGTCACTGATCGCAAGAAGGAGCTCATCAAGTACAATGGCTTCCAGGTTGCCGCCCGCGAGCTCGAAGGACTCTTGCTTGACCACCCGGCCGTTTTGGATGCAGCGGTCATTGGCATACCCGATGCCAAGCTGGCGACGGAAATACCCAAGGCATTCGTCGTGGTTCGTCCAGAGCACAGTAAGCCTGGGATTGCAATGGACGTGAGAGAGTGGGTCGACGACAGGGTTGCATATTACAAGAAGCTGCGTGGTGGTGTTGCCATCGTCAAAGAGATTCCAAAGTCAGTCTCCGGAAAGATTCTGCGTCGGGTGCTGCGCGAGCGCGAGGCGGCAAAGCGTAGCCAGCAGCTCAAGCCCAAGCTCTAGCAGCTATTTATGAGCATTTATAATGGTAGTTTATTGCTAAGCGTCCTCATTGCGTATGGTCTCGACAATGGCAGTTTGCCAGCGAGCAAGACGGTCCGGCAACTTAACAGCGGACTGGCGACCCGGAAATTCATAATCTCTTGCAGCATGTTGCGCATCAGCACCAAACAAGAGCTGTCTTTGCAAAGCACTTGCCGTCGATCCACCGGTTGATGGCAGCAGCTTCGCCTTGGGCCAGTAGGCCAGCGATCGGGCAAACAGAGCGACGCCAGCTAGGTTAACCCTTGTCGACATGTTGGCGAATGTTGCATCGCCGGATCCGGATAGGTTGGCGGCAACGATTGCATTCCGGGACATTAGCGGGTGGTCGGGGGAGGCATTGACTGAGGAGCGGTCGATGACGACAGGCCGTGTAGAGACGCGCCCGCGTTCCTCGATCTGAATCGCATGGCCAACACCACGCACCTTCCTGGCAACAGCGACTTGGGCAATTTCAAACCCGTGTCCAGTGCAGCTGGCATCAATGTGGTCGAACCGGCGATGATGGCAGCATAGATGATGTTGACGTTTGTGCCATTCACGTTGGTATTCGCAGGTGGTTCAGTGAACCCGCCCCTGAATCCGGGAACATCGCCGGCCCTGGGCCGGATCAAATGGCTCAATGGCACGTGTTTGTTGTGCTCGCTGCGTGGATTCGGACCAGGTTGAGATCATGCAGCATGCGGAGGTACTGCTCGCGGTAGTCTTCGAGCGCATCCATAGCATCCCTGTTGATCCAGTTCTTCTTGCAAAAGTCATGCAGCTGCCGACGAGTTCTGCCTGGAGCGGACGCAGCCTTTCGCCAGTCCTCATACGCAGACAGCAGCACCAGCAGATCAGACGCCTGCCTGTCATCCGCGTATGCAAGCCATTTGTACTTTCGGTATTTGGCGATGTGCAGCACTGGCTGAGACGCGCTCGTCAGGGTCGAATGGGCGAATGAGCATGGGCTTGCCGAGCGACATAGCTGCAGCAAGGGTGAGCACGGGGTCCATACAGTTGAGCATCGTTCCAACAATTAGCATCTTGCCAATGGACAGGTCAACGGGCAAATAAGCAGAGATGCCTGCCCAATGGGCGTCAGCTCTTCAGCCTCATCGAGGGCACCTGCTTCCTTGAGCTCGTGTATAGCCTGTGCTACTGACGACTGCAGTGGCGGATCGATGGCTTCAGCGAGGAACCCGAGATATCGTTGAATCCGTGCATCTTCACCATCATAGAAATCCCCGATCAGTGGCAGACGATGCATCTCGGGGGGCCTCCATACTCTGGCATAAGCGCGTGCTGCTTGCCTGCTGAACAGGCAGAGCGTCAGCCCCTTTTGCACACGGCCTGCACGCCCGCTGCCGCTGTTTGACATTTGGCCTTGCTGACTGTGGCAGTCTCGATTCTGGTCATCCGCCGCTTCTTGTCCCAGATTGCCTGGTTGGCAACACCGCGAGTCAATCACAATAGTGACATCCGGGATGGTGATGCCGGTTTCTGCGATGTTGGTGGCGAGCACTACCTTTGCGCCTGCCCTCGGGGAAGATTTCAAACGCAACATCTGTATACGTCTTGGTCGTTCCAGGGCAGGTCTCGTTGGACAGCGCAGAGTGCAAGGGGAACGATGCTGGCGATATGGGTTGATGGAGCTGTCGCTGCCTAGCATTCCGTGCAGCTTGCGGATCTCGAAGATTCCAGGCAGGAATACCAGGATGGCGCCCTCAGAAACATCAGCTTGGCGCACATAGCCTGGAACACATCATCAGCGCCGCTGCAGATGCAGCGGATCAGGTGGTGGATCAGCTCCAAGTTGACGACATCTGTGCGCATTTTTGATACTGGTCGACCACGCTGCCACCGAGACATACGAGGGGTCCTCCAGCGATTGCTCTCGGTTATAGTCGCTGCTACTGGCAAACGATACGCGAGTCTCATCGAACGACACATCCGCATCATGCCTCGCCAAGTTTCCGCCGCGCGTAGTTACGTTGAACGAAAACGACTGGTTGTTCTGGTCCACATATTTGGGCCTCTCAGCGAAGAAACTCTGACTATCAAGCACATATCCAGACATCTGGATGACGTTCTCCAGATACATGTTGGTGACAGGGAATGTTCGGCCAGGGATGTCGACCACCGGGCAGCTGTCAAAGTAGTAGGTGAAGATGCTGGTGTCGATGGTTGCACTCATCAAGATGACCTTTAGATCAGGCCGCCTGGCCAACAGCCGACGCAAGACGATTAGCAGGTAGTCAAGCTCCAGAGTGCGTTCCTGCACCTCGTCACAGATCACACAGCTGATACCTGCTAGCTTTGGATTCTCAACCAGCATGCGCAACAGCACGCCCGTGGTGCAGAATACAAGCGGGTTCTCGTCAACTGCACGCGCGTTAAGTCGCACCTGGAATCCGACCAGCGAATCTTTGGTTCCAAGCTGCCCGTCCCCAACTTCCAGAGAGACGCGCTGAGAGATAGATGTAGCAGATATCCGGCGCGGCTGCGTACACAAGATACGCCCACCTTTGTACTTTGCCGACAGTAGCAGCCGCAGGGCAATCTGCGGCACCTGGGTGGTCTTGCCGCAGCCCGTGGCTCCACGGATTACACTGTCTGTGAGCCAGCCAATGCGTCAGCTATGGTTTGCATGTACTGGCAGGCCGGCAGCGCTGCCTGGGTCGCTGCATACTTGGACTTCCACTTGTCGGTACTCTGGCGCTCCGGGATGACATTACGTGTCCATCTGGCTGCGCGTATCCGCATGGCTTTCTTAGCATAGTGCTCTTGCTGCGACCAGCTGACCTTCTTCTCGCCGCTCTTTTCGGGTGCATCGGCAGCCAAGCTTGCTGTTGCCATCTCCACATACTGGCTGCGCAGTTGGCGAAGAAAATCGACCCTGCTCGTCGTCTGAGCAGCGGCCTTAGCACGCTCAGCTTCGCGAATATGAGCGTCCCACGTGTCCCACTCGTCCGCAAAGATGGCGGCAGACGGTGGGCAAGCTGTGGAGAGTGTGCCTGCGCGAAGAGATAGACAAGAGCCACATAGTCTTCGGCATCGCGCCGCGTCCTGCCAAAAAACCGCCAGGCATTTCATACACCTGTGACTGGCCGTGGAATGCTATGCATGGCTGTGGATCAAGAGGAATCGCTCTTAGTGCACTAGCATCGGACCGGGATGACGCGATTCCTGGTGTGGACCACGTTACTGTCAGACTCGAAACATAGCCTGACCCACGCAAACCACTGCTGTACTTTATCGCCGCCTGGCTATCAATTCGATGTACAGATTCAGTAACGAGATCTCTCATGCTAGCGCCAGCCCAGCCTGCAGGCGGAGCAGTTTCGACGATTCGCACTGAGCTGGCTGAGGCAATCGGTGCGCTATCATCTGCCTCAGCATCACTATCGCCGAAGCCGAAGCCGAGCCCTATTTCGCTGCCGCTATCACAATTGCTATCTGCGTTATCGCAAAGAAATCAGTCTCTTGCTTCGCCGAGGTATTCACGTTCTTTGCCAGCCTCTTCTCCTCAACAGCAGCATTTGCCTGCATCCTGGCCATGTCGACAGCCTCCCTCTCGACCTCATGGTCCTTGAACGCGCATATTTCATCCAGCAACGCATTGTGGTATTGGGGCCAGATCCGGTCGTATTCTGCTGCAGCCTGCGCTCCATCGAACAGCCAATCGTCCTGGATCTCTGCCAGCGCTTTCGCCTCCTTATTGACCATGTCTGATAGCTTTGCAAGATAGCTGCCATAGCGGTTGCGCTGGTTGTTGGTGCGCAGGTAATCGGCCCACTCCTCCATTGCTGCCCGACGTACACTGCGCCGTGCGTACAATTCCAGGGTCTTCGTCGCTGTCATAGGCATCCGCATCATATTCCATCAAGCCCAAGACTTTCCATCGCACGAGCCAAAAAGTCGTCGCCATCCGCACCACTCGCCTCGGGCTCACTATCTTGCGCGCCAACGATATTGTCAATGGGTGCTGCTGACTTTACCTCAGGCTCAGGCTCAGGCTCAGGCTCAGGCTCAGGCTCAGGCTCAGGCTCAAGTTCTGGTACAGGCTGCGGTAACGGATCTACAGCACTCATCGACTCAGAAACATCATTCCCGCTGTCTGTTTCAACGACCCCTTTGTTGATCTCAAGTTGATCAAACTCCAGCTTGTCTCTCATGTCCACCGGCAGCCGATCTGCCGGTACATGGAAGCACAGCCATGACAGCATATCGAGGATATCACCAGCACCCTTGGTTGCCTGCATCGCCTCACGAACTCGTCCTCGTCGAAGCCATATTTGATCAGCGTCTCGAATACAAAGTTGATCGACCGGGTCCAGTCCTTGGCACCAACCAACTGCTCGACATCGGGAACTGGCAGCTCCAGCTCGCCAGACCGGATCTTGTCGATAATCATTTGCTCACTCTTTTCGCTGAGAACAACAGCAGGCCCCTTTGCAGGCATGCGGTCCTTCAGCTGTAGCTCCTTGTTGACCGTGACTCCGCCTGAGTTTGCGCCAGGACTCAGCGAGACCCAGCCCGCAATATCGCAATTGCTGTCGCTTTGATCCGCCTGTCCCTCCGTTTCAGTGGCTCTGTCGTTTGCCATCATCGCCTCTATGGGCGGCAGGGCCGGGTTCTCTGCAATGATCCCAGCTGCATCACCCGCTGTTGCTGCTGTAGCAGCTTCAGTCTTCGCTGCCGCTCTTGTTGCCGCTCTTGACGGCATGCTGACTGTTGCATAAGCATTCGGGTCGCGCACGACCTTGGTCTTTTTCTTTTTGCTAGGCATTCTTGAAAATTAGAGCCGAGGTGAATGCAGAAGGAATCGGAACAGTGAAGCAAGGAGCAATCATCGTCGCTTAACACCACTGCGGCTGGCTTTGGCCGCAAACACATCAAGCCACTGATCAAGAGAATCAACTCGGATCAGAGCTGCTGTTGACACTAGGACTAAGCTTGATTCCTGCGCAACTTCCGCATTGGTTTTCGCTCGGCTTCCCCTGTACTTATTCGATGACTGAACCTAATTCCTCTCCATTCTCAGAGACCAATGCACCGCTGCCAGAGGAGCAGCTGAACAGTAGTGGCCCACCCAGCAGGATAGTGGACTTTGCAGCCTTCGAACACCAGAAGGAAAACATCCAGCCGCTTCGCCGCGGCCGCGCAGCCAGTACTCTCGCCATGCTTTATGGCACTCCTATGCTAACAGCAGATGAGGAAAACACCAATCCTGAGCCCCTAAACAGCATGGCCCGGCAGAGCTTGCAGCCTGCACGACCCTGGGTTCTGAGCCGCCACAGCAGCAGGCTGCAGAGCAGCACAACAGCCCGTCAGAGATTAAGGTGACTGGAAGGTTGCAGGCCCAGAATGCGCAGTTTCAGTCTGAAATTGCTGCGATTGATCCGGTCGAAACCGAGGATCCGCTAGATGTGTACTATCGGTATGTCCAGTGGCTGTTCGAGGTGTTTCCGCAGGCATCTGGCCACCAGGCAATCATAAAGCTGGTGGAGACCCCACTGACTCTATTCCGCGGCCAGGAGCGGTATCGCAATGATGCGCGGTACGTGAAGATGTGGCTATGGTATACCGGACTGATTCATGACGGCCAAGAAGCAGTGTTCCAATACCTGCTCTCTAACAAAATTGGCGATTCGCTAGCAGTCTTGTACGAGGAGTATGCAAAGCTTTTGGAGTCTCGAGGGAAAACCCCTCGTGCGGACAAGATTTTCCAGCTGGGCATTGCGCGAAAGGCACAGCCGTTAGCTCGGCTTGAGCGAAGGCATGTTGAGTTTCAGCGCAGGGTTATGGCGCGCACCATGCAGAATATTGAGCGGGAACAGCACCAACAGCACCAACAGCAGAGTGGACGGAGCATTACTGGCAGCCATGGAAACGCGGAGCGCACGATGCTTGGAACAAAACGATCCAGTCGGGCTACACGGTCTGTTGCCGCAAATACTCTATCTGCATCGCATCGCGGCCTACCAGACCAGCAACCAGCAACAGCAGCGGAACACAACTCTACGCCCAAATTCGCGAATTGCAGTGTTCTCCGATCCAGGCGGTAGCCATGCAGGTTCTATGTCGGCTAACAGCGAAAACAGCCACAGCGATGACGCGACGCCTTGGCGCGATGTTGGTTCAGATGAGTGGCGACGCAAGGAGAATATGCCTGAGGCAACCAGTTGGCGCGGACAGACATTGGAACAGCGCCGGACTCTGAGGGATGGTACACTTGGAACGCCAGCGATTGAAAAGTTCGCTGTGTTTTGCGACGACACTGGCGATGCCTTTTCCGCTGCATCGGCACAGATATTAGATACGACAGAGCCTGTGGGCTGTGTCAGCTCAGCCCTCACCCCCGGCGTAGCCGTAGCCAAGCGGTGCATACGACGGTTGAGAATCTACTCAGCTCATTTGACAATTTGGATACACCGTCAACAAACAGGACTCGGCACATGGTAAAGGGCAAATACAAACAACTGGCTGGAAAGAACCCAGAAAGGATGGTAATGCCTGCCGATATGTTGTTTCCACATGGTGGCGATGTGCCACAATGCGTGGAGGAAGCCCGCGCGCAGCTAGCCAGATATGCGTTTGATTACGAGGCGTGGCATGAGGATGAACAGCGGAAACTGAAGGCGATAGAAGCGGAGCGCGTGGCAGTATCTACTACAAAATTGGGACGCGAGGCTTTACAGCGTAGCAATATCCCGCTGAACGATGACGACTATAATGATGGCGAGGACGACGAGGACGACGAGGACGATGGTATCGCAGATGAGTCGGCCTCGCCATCATTGCCCGGAAAGCGGAAGGCTGCGGCATCTTCTCCAACAATCAATACCCGTGCAGCCCAGGAAGGTATGTTGGAGATTTGGAACGACATGTCGGACTCGGACTCGGACTCGGAGAGCCTGCAAGGGCTGCAGCCTAAGACCAAATTGAGAAAAATATCCAGCGTGGTTGACGACGACTACCAGTTCACCATGGGGCCAGTTGCACCGAACATCATGCCAGAGGGCCTTGCAGAGAAGCCGGCTGTGATCCCAAGCTCGACGCGCTCGACACGCTTTAGGTCATTCCAGGACAATGCTGATGCCAGCTCGCGCATAGCAAAAGACGAAAATGACCCACCGACACTGATGCTGAAGGGAGTGCACTCGTTCACTCAGCCGGATCTGATGAGCCCAAAGACGAAGGCCACACCTTTGGCTGCGCGCAGTCAGTCACGGCCGTTGTCGGGTGCTGCTACAGTTGGTGTGGTTCGTCGAAGCCAGCCCCACTTTAGGACGAGTAGCGTGGATGAAGGTAGTGCACCGCTAATTTCAAAAACCCCAATAGCGCAACGGGTATCTGTGTTCAAAGATAGTTCGCCCCTTCACCCGTCGCTATCGCCGATTCTTGACTCAGACCCCTCTCCTCTTTTTGTGTCATCAGCAGATGCAGCATCCACACCAGCCCCGCTTGGAAAAAGATTCGCTGTGTTTTCGGATTCGCCATCGGCTGTCAGCGATGTTGTAGATGCAAACAATGCTGATGTGCACCAGGATGTGTACGGATCAAAGGACAAGCCCAGCGGCTTATACTACTCAACACCAGCACACAGCCGCGCGCGTTTTGTTGGTAGGAGCAGTTTACTTACCCCCGCACAGAGGCCTGCCTCGAATTCAGCTTATCCACAAACCCCTGGACATACTGCCAATGCATCAGGCTATCTGTCAGGCAGTGGCGCTGAGCTGACGGGAGTCACCGGATTCACAGGGCTGTCATCGATTGGCAGCTCCACAGCGCTGCTGCTTCGTGGAGGGCTTGATATAGAGAGCGAGAGGGATGCTGATGCTGGTAACAATCACACCGACGACGATGAGCAGCACTCCGAGAACCCTGTGGCACATACACCCGTGCGCAAGCGCCTGTCAATAGCCGTCAGAGATCTGGGGAACATCACGCCACGGTTCCCCAAATCGCCTACTGATGCCAACAGCCATTTCATGGGTCTTGATGATGATGACGATGAAGATGAAGATGAAGATGGCGAGGACGACGAAGATGAGGAGCCACATACTGAAAATATTGGCGAGTTTGGCAATTTGGACAGTCAAATGCATGAGCTTCAAGCGGAGCTTTGTGGCAGTCGGTTTGCACAACCTAGCACACCTGCCCAACAGCAGGAGCGCCCGTTTAGCGTGTTCCGGGACTAGAGTTTCAGTTCACTTATATTTGCACAACCGAATGGCTAACACTACACCGACTGTATCTTCTAGTGGAAACCAATATACATGTACTAGAAATACTCTGCTCGTGATGCGAGCTCGGCTGCTAGTCAGCATGGGTTGATACGTCGATAAGAGCATCACGGCGAACCGATCATTTGAACGTGTTGGATGGTTGTTGGTGCAATAGCGATCATGGATATCTCCCATACCGATTGCCTGCTCAGCGCAGGCGCTTCAGCGCTGGTTCGCTGCTGCTAGCAGCAGAATCGCCTGCTGCTGCTGCGCGCCTCTTGCGCGGGTTCTTTGTTGCAGGGGTGGTGCCAGAAGCACCGGCAGCAATGGCCATAGAACGACAGAACCGTTCAGGAATACTGCCTGAATCACAGAGTGACTTGAAAACGAGTCTGAAGTCTAGAACTGCTGTAGCGGCCTCTGCTTCATCTGATGGCATCTTCGCTGCTTTGCGTGCAGCCTTCTTGGCCAATTTTTCGCCCTTTTCTGCTGCTTTCCTTGTCTCTGCCATTGCCCTCTTTGCTGCGTTGATCTCTGTAACCTGCTCGCGTGTTTTCGAAATAAACACCTGCTTGATTATTTGCTTGCCTCTGCGGACATCATGGATCCCAGGCCATATGTGCTTAGACAAGCAAATAATCAAGCAGGTGTTTATTTCGAAAACATGCGAGCAGGTTACAGAGATCAACGCAGCAAAGAGGGCAATGGCAGAGACAAGGAAAGCAGCAGAAAAGGGCGAAAAATTGGCCAAGAAGGCTGCACGCAAAGCAGCGAAGATGCCATCAGATGAAGCAGAGGCCGCTGCAGCAACTGCAGCAACTTGAAGTAAACTGAGGCATTATACGTGAAGCTTTATAAATAAGAAATGAGAAAATGCTAAGCGGCTAAACCGATAAAAAAAGAAAAAGAAAAAGAAAAAGAAAAGTACTTTCAGTGAGAAGTTCAGAGTCACATAGTTGGTGAGTTGGCGAGTCAGGATTTTTCTCACACAGTGACTTGTCGATTTAGGACTAACTGTGTAGTCAATCAGCTAGTGTCCAGCACAACTGCAGCAGTAGCGGCTGATTCACTTGCTGCATCGGCGGCGGCAGTAGACACTGTTTCAGCACTTAACAATGTATATGCGCTAGCATTACCAGTCTGTGCACACGACCCGGCCCAAGGGATTGCACAATCTGTGTGGGATGTGTGGGGCCGGGTCGCAGATCTAACATCAAAGCCATCTAAGGCGCATGGTGATAGAAAATTCCATGGAATGGCGACAACAGATGGTGTATTGATATGCATTTTGTTGTAAAACAAAGTGTCCAAGGCTGGTGGTGCAGTAGATGCTGATGCTGTGGGAGGCAATGCTACAGGCGATGCTGTGGGAGGCAATGCTGTGGGAAGCGATGCTGCGGGAGGCAATGCTGTGGGAAGCGATGCTGCGGGAGGCAATGCTACAGGCGATGCTGCGGGAGGCAATGCTGCAGCTGACTGTTGCTATATCCACCAGATTCCACAGCCAGAGCTGCAGAATCTGAAAGGTCGCTGTGTATTCATCGATCCTGGTCGGAGCGATTTACTGTATATGATGCACGAAAATAGCAGCAATGGGAAAGAGGGTGAAAAAACGCTCTACCGCTACGCACGGCAGCAGCGCAATAAGGAGCTCAAGCTGCGCCACTATGACAGGATTCGTCGGGGTACAAAGGATCAAGTCCCAGAAGATGCTGTCTGCAGAGCAGAGGCAGAGCTTTCCAAGCACTGCTGCCGGATCCTTAGCCCAGTAAAATTCCGTGCCTACGTTGCTGCCCGTGCATCTGTGCGGTGTGTCCTGGCACCGTTTTATGCCAGCACGATGACAGCGCGAAGGTTACCAGAGCAGCAGCTCACTAAGTCAAACAAGCAGCACCAGAGGCGCTGGAAGGCCCATCCAGGTGTTGGTAACAGTCCCAAGGTGTACCCGCTTCACCGCAAGCTGCGCCTTGATTCATTCATGAATCAGGCCCGTGCAGACCACAGGCTTGCCGCAAAGCTCCGGAGCAAGTTCGGTCCAGATCCAGTGCTGATCATGGGCAATTGGAGTGCGCCGATGGCCCGGCACCATGCGCCGATTTGTGGCAAGGGATGATGCGACAAGTTCAAGCACCATGGCTTTGAAGTCTATCTGATCGACGAATTCCGGACATCGTCGATGTGCCCGTTCTGCTGCGAAAAGTCGCTGCAGACATTCCGGCATGTTCCCAACCCGCGGCCCTACCAGAGAGCAAGAACCCAACTGTGAAGTGCCATGGCCTTCTCCGCTGTACAAGCGAGTCATGTAAGCAGGCCATGGCACACTACAGGCGAGCCTATTCGTCTCGGCTCTTGAACCGCGATCTCGCAGCAGTTCTAAACTTCAGGCTCATTTTCCAGTCACTCTGTGATTCAGGCAGTATTCCTGAACGGTTCCGTCGCTCTACGGCCATTGTTGACGATGCTTCTGGCACCACCCCTGAAACAAAGAACCCACGCAAGAGGCGTGCAGCAGCAGCAGCAGCAGGCAATTTTGCTGCCAGCAGCAGCGAGCCAGCGCTGAAGCGCCTGCGCTGAGCAGGCCACCAAGGTGGGAGATGTCCATGATCGCTATTGCACCAACAGCCATCCAACACGTTCAAATGACCAGTTCACCGTGATGCTCTTATCGACGTATCAACCCATGCTGACTAGCAGCCGAGCTCGCATCGCGAGCAGAGCAATTCTAGTACTTGGTTTATATTGACTGCTGCATCAATGGTTGGCACACTTGAAAGCCAACAAAAGTATATCTAAGAATTCTCTCCAGGCAGTGGCCGCTGGTGTGGATCCACCCTTATCAGCAGCTACTAGGTGAAGATCTTGCTTAATATCCAGTTTGCCACCGCCACACAGCTGGCAGGAAACAAATAGACACGGGACCTGCTGCAACTACAATTACACAAGTCGAGCTGCGTCTGAGAGAGCTGGGGATGCTACAGAAACATGGCCAGCCGACCTGAGCACTGACTGCTCGGAATCTCGTTTCAACACTGCTTGTAGCACTTTAATTCCGCCCTGCTATGCCGAATCAATAAAGCCCCCTTTGCTATACTCTCTCCGCCCCTTGCTTCAGTGTGTACGCCATGAGATCCAGACATCCAATACCTATCATCAGCGATGGTGCAAGAGACGCATGTTCTACTGCACCATACGGCAGTGGCACTACTAGCACATAATATGCTGTGGTATTTGCGTAACTATTCTAGACTAGCACAGGTGGAAGTAGCCAGCTTTTTCTTTACAGCACTCTGTGCATTGGAGCCAGGCAGGATGGGAAGGGCGGCCCGAAAGAATGTACCAGGGCTTGGTGCGTGATCCGCTCGACCAGAGCCTTAGTTCTAGCCTGCGCAATCATCGGTCACCACTATCAATCTCACCACGTGCCTCTGGATCTGCATGGTCGAATTGGATGTCCGCAGTGCACTGAGCTCAGTTGCCGCTGGCCTAATCACCCTGTTCCTGTGTAGTCATGAGACCAGACTTGCAAATAAGGAATGTACAGGAAAGAATTGGGTCATCCGGACAGGCTCGACGAGCCAACCCCGCCGAAGACTGGCGAATGGGGAATTGGACAAATATTTAGAGGCAGTGCGTTCGGCATCAGCTTCACGGAGAGTGACGTTTGCCGAACAGACCAGGGTGGCAATTTATGCGGCAGCATTATCCTCTTCCCCCTTTCGTAGCTTCAGCTGGCAGCTCGCGGCATTACACTGCTGAGCATGGAATTATAACCCCCTTTTTACAGCCAGCACATTTCCAAGGCGCCCGTCCCCCTTTTTCGCCTTTTTCTTCTGCTCTAGCCCTTTTCTTTTGTTTATTTTACTACTTTCTTCATTCTACACTATATGTCGCCAATCCCAGTAGACTCGGACTCTGACCGTTCCTCCTTCAGTGTGGTCGACACCCATAGAGACTGGATTCGCCAGAGCCTCGCCACCAACAACTCTGCTCCTCTGCGGGCCCGCCTTCAAGATCTTTTGCGCCATTCGCCAGTGTTCACCGAGAACTGCGACCTGTACCCGCAGCGCATGCGAGATGTGCTGAACCAGCGAAGCCAATGCATCATTGTGTCCGATGACGTGAGCCCAAGTAGAGCTGTGGCGCCGAACGATATACTCCCAATGCCCAGAGCCGACCTCGAGTCGCTGCTCCGCTTGTACCCAGCGGCAGCACGGCATCTACAGTTACATCTGTAAAAAGTAGCACCATGCACATCCGTCTATCCTGTCTTGCGTGTTGAAGGAGTAAAGATGAGCCTACGTCACTGGCGTGTGGTCTTGGAGACATACCCGTGCCAGCTGCATGCCTCACCCCTGAATTAATTGATTTCCAAATATATCCTGCTTTTGTCTGGAAAAGGACCACATGCCAAACAATTCATTGGGTAGCGTGCAGTGTGGCAACATAGAGCAGTAGCGTACATGAGGATACTGGGTCCTGCCACTCTCAAAAAGGTTTGTAATGCAAAGCCCCGCCGCGCTCTTAACGTAGCAATGTATACATATAGCTGCAGAATCTTCGTGGCTGGAGTCTCAGCATGTAATAGTGTAGCTATCTGGGCAGCAGCTCGAAGTATGTGCTTTTGCGGAATGGTGGCAGTTGACGCTGCCAGCTGTACAGAATGATGTGTATCACTGTCAGCCCCTGGAATGTCACTGTTTAATTAAAATAATATGATATATATTCAAGGATAGAAATAGAACGATAGGCTGGTTGGTTGGTTGGTTGGTTGGTAGGTCAATGAGTCTCGCAAAAAGAACAAGTGAAGAAAGCTAGATGAAATGAGATGAGCAAAAGAAAATGAATGAAAATGGAGCACAAACAAGCTATCTAGGCTTGCTTAGCAACAAATGAGAGGCATTAAACCGACAGTCTGATGGAAATGGTTCTCTCTTGAGGGGTCAGGGCGTTAATGGTGATATTAACTGGTGAGGGATCAATGACCTTGACCAGATCGCGGTTGTAGTAGGCGAGCTCCTCGGCAGTGAGCGTGAATGAAACCTCGGTTAGAGTTCCCGACCTGATCTCGACCTTGTTGAAGCGACGCAGACGGAATAGCTCGGGCTGGTAACCAGTACGGAAGCTCTGTGTTGTGTACAGCAAGACCGCCTCACGCTGGTCGAACGGGCCAGTGTTCTGGATCGAGAGACGAACAGTAATGGGCCTGCCAGGCCGCAGATCAGTCGAATCAACCGAAATATTCGAGTACACCATGGTGGAGTAGCCAAGTCCGAAGCCGAAAGGATACTGCGGGGCATACTCGTTCCACATGCCCTGCCAGATGGTGTCGCGTGCCTGGTATTCGTGTTTTGGATACGAGAACGGCTGACGTCCTGAGGGGCTGATCTTGCCGTAGAGGACCTCGGCAATAGGAACACCACCATACATACCAGGCAGGTAGGTATTGACGATACCGTCGGCGAGCTCGGCAACATCCTTGAGCAAACGTGGGCGGCCCTCGACGAGGATAGCGACGATGGGCTTGTCGACAGCCTGCGAGATCCTGCGTACCAGCTCGATCTGGGGCTCAGGCAGCGACATATCGTCGACATCACCCTGGTCATCGGCGTAGTTGGACTCGCCGAGACCAATAACAATCTTCTCGGCCTGCTTGGCGGTATCTATGATGCTCTGCAGTATGTCGTCCTGGAGCTCGGAGCCTGTGGCGCTGAAGCCCTCCATGAACACAGGGCGGTGCTTGGTGATTGACTCGATACCAGACATAATCGTGTCACCCAAACCCTGGTAGATGGCATCACCCTCGATCTCCGTCGGACCCTGACGGTGGATGTTCCAGCCCCCGCCCAGCAGATGGGTTGAGTTCAGGTGCGGGCCAATAAACAGCACACGGTCATCGTCCTTGAGTGGCAGCACGTTGTTTGCATTCTTCAGCAGAGTGATCGACTCGCGCACAGCATTGCGCGCCAGCTCGATGTCCTGTTTGGCACCGACCGCTGTGAATAGGTTTGGATCCGCGAACGGCGTCTCAAACATCCCCAGGTCCTTCTTAAGCTGCAGGATACGTGCAACAGACTCGGTGATACGGTCTTCGTGGATACCGCCGCCGCGCACCAGATCCAAGGTATCAAGGGTAAACTCCGCATCACTAGTCGCCGCGCTCATATCAACCGAGGTGTTGTTCAGGGTCAGATACACAGCATCGGTGAAGTTGGCTGCAGTGTGGAAGTCCAGGGCTTGCGACCTGACCTCTCGTAGTCGGTGAGCATAACACCACGGAACTGGAGTTTGTCGCGAAGAAGCTTTTTCAGGTAGAAGGATGACTCGACCAAGGCCTCGCCGTTGAGATTGCTCAGGCTCTCCATCAACGTCGTTGCACCTGAGCTCAGAGCAGCCTCGAATCCTGGCAGATAATACTCAAACAGGATATTGTCTGGGATAAACTGCGTACTACGTTCTTTGCCGTTGAAGGGATACGAGGCACCGATGAAATGCTTGACACATGTGGCAACTCGTGTACGGTCAGACTTGTAATCACCCTGGTAGCCGCGAACCGAGTACCGGACCATCTCGGACAGAAGCGCCGGATCCTCGCCAAAGCTGCGGTAGTTCTGGGACCACCGCTTTTCGACGTTGAGATCGGCACTCGGCGCGAATGCCCACTGGTACCCAGAGGCACGGGTGTCCTTGGCAGCGACACGGCCGGCCTCGTAGGCGTACATGGGCTGGAATGTGGCAGCCAGTCCAATACCCGCCGGGAACATGGCTGCACCCTTGACATAGTTGGCGCCGGCGAACCGAGTCCATTCCGAAAAGGACCGGAACACGAGACCCCTTGGCCAGCGCCAGCTCCTGGATAGTGTTAGTTATATTTGCCAGTGTCTGGGGGGCATACCACGCATACTTGCCACCACGGTTGCCCGGCGTGTCGTAAATAGAGCCAACCTTGACCTTGTTGATCCAATACTCCGCGGCAGTACGGTTCAGCGTGCCGTCACTGCCTATGAGCATACCGATATGGACCTGCGTCATCTGCCCGACCTTTTTCCTCAAGGGTCAGACTCTCCACCAACTTCCACACATCCTCAGCAATGCGGTCTGGCTTCTCGGGCGCTGACTCCATATTGGCCAGGGGAACTGGATAAAAATCGATACCACCAGGCGCCAGTGGATCAACACGAACAACATTCGGCGACATGCCCTCATCGCTGTCCTCAGGCATCAGCAAGCCTGGGGGCGTGATGATCGGCTTGGTCAGCAGCTCGGGCAGATGCGCTGTCTTGGTCGGCCGCAGCATAAACGGCCCAGTCGTCAATGTCGTTGCTGAAATGGGGAGCACGGCTGCCTCCACCCCTGACGCGACCACCAAAGCCTCGGCCAAACGAGGTCGACTGAGTAGCGACTGTGGTCTCCTGCGGCTCAGCAGAGCTGGTGGTCATGCCAACCTCAGGCCCGGCGCGGTGCAGCCCCTTGTGTGCGCCGGTTCAACGGCGCCGCGAGGATGCCTAGTGGCTCCGGCCGACTGGCCCGTTGATGTTTAGCTCAGTGGCACCAACGCGTGGGGGACGTGCAACGCGAGGCACAAGAGTGTCTTGAGAGTCAATCGAACCTGCTGCTGCTGCATCCATTGCAAGGATTGGTGCTGCAGGAGTTGGTACTGCATGTGCTTGTGCTGAAAGTGCCTGTGCTACAAGTGTTTGTGCTGCAAGTGCTTGTGCTGCAAGTGTTTGTGCTGTAAGTGCTGGTGCTGGTGCTGGTGCTGCAAGTGCTGGTGCTGGTTCTTGGTGCTGCAAGCTCTGGTACTGCAGGTTCTGGTACCGTAGCTGGAACCAGCGGATTGCCAGCAGCTGGAACTGCCAATGGATTGCCAGTAACTGAAACCGCCAGCGGACCACCAGAAACAAGCGGGCTGATCCCAGCTAAACTACTAGCGCCAGACAACGGCAAACGTGGGTTCGTCAGCAGGTTCGTCAGCGGAGTCGCTAGTGGAGTCGCTAGTAGAGTCGTTAGTGGCTGTGTACGGCCAGCGATGACCTGGCCATTGGGTCCTTTAATCAGCGAGGTTTCTAGCGGAGGATATTTGGCTCCTGCTCCAACAGCCAAGTTGGGAGCTGTAGCCCCGGGTCGAAACGTACCTCCGATCCGACCTAGCCCCCAGTGGAGGTATGACCTATCTGAGCAGCAAAAAGCGAACCGCTTTTACTAAGAAGCTGCCGTGCTCCAGGAGCAAACATGGTCTGCATAGCAGGAGACACAAACGTTTGCGTGCCAGTTGCGGCAGCGTCTGCACGACGGTCGGCACTACAATCTCCATAAGAGATGTCTGGGGTATCTGCGTGCCAGCGAGCGGAGCGGTAAGAGCATCAAGCGCTGCTGCGGCGTCCTGCGTGGGGGTTGCAAGGATGATTTGCCTGTGCCGTTATCGGGGAACACAATCTGTCCACGCCGTAGTTACTGGTTCCACTGCTAGTAGGCTTTGACGTGGTCGCACCGCCGTATGTAGACCCATTCGGTCCAACAATGCTGACAGCTGATACACAACCGTTGCGACAACCTGTGTTGTGGAACCATAGCCAGCTGTAGAAGATGCCTGCCAACCACCAGTGGCGGTCCGGTCCCCTGATAACTACCGCCGCCTCCACTAGAGTAGTTAGGAGCAGGACCACTCTGATAGCTACCGCCGCCGCCGCCGTTATAACTACCACCTCCACTGCTCCCACCTCCACCTCCACCTCCACCTCCATTGTAGCCACTACCGCTGCTTAGTAATTAGGAACAGGAGGAGCGGTCCCTTGGTAACCATCACTGCCACCGGAACCACCGCCCCCTCCACTGTAACCACCACCGCTGCTTGAATAGTTAGGAACAGGAGGAGGAGCCCTTGGTAACCACTACTGCCACCACCATCACCGTACCCCCCACCACTTGAGCAACTTTGGGTAGGCGGAATAGTTGTTTGGTATCCTCCACCACCACCACCACCACCACCGTAGCCTCCTCCTCCTCCGCCGCCGCCGCCGCACCTCCGCCACCACCATGGCCACCCACCTCCACTGCTCCCACATCCTCCACCGCTGCTGCTTCCATATCCTCCACCACTGCTCGAATAGATGGAGCAGGTGGAGTAGTCCCTTGGTAACCACCGCCGGCCGCCACCGCCATTATAACCAGCACCTCCTCCGTCGTTGTACCCTCCACCGCTCGAATAGCTTGGAATAGGAGGAACTGTCGCTTGGTATCCTCCGCCACCGCCGTAATCGCCTCCACCGCTGGAATAGGCACCACCGCTGCTAGACGAGTAACCACCTCCACCATTATAGCCACCTCCACCTCCACCTCCACCGTTATAGCCACCACCGCCTCCACCGTTATAACCACCGCCGCCTCCACCTCCACCATAGGGCACAGGGCCTGCAGAATAACTAGGCGGTGGGAGAGGAGGGCCAGCACAGTACCGGCAGGCCTAGGAGGAGGTCCACCGTAGTATTCATTAGGTGGAGAAGGGTTACCTGAGTACCCACCGCCGCCGTTATGACCACCACCTCCACCATTGTAGCCACCATTGTAACCACCATTATAGCCACCATTATAGCCACCATTGCCTCTACTATAGCTGCTGGACTTGTGGCCGCGCTCACCACCATCGCCACGATCCCATGAATCATCACCATCATCCCACCAGGCTCCTGGGTGGGGCCAAGATCATCGTCGAGCGGGTCCTCCATGTCATCGCGAATGCCATTGCGCGGAAGGGATCTGCGGCGATCGCGGTTTCCGCGTCTGGCACGAGTACCACGGGGTCTGCGGCGCTTGCGTGAGCGGGCAGGAAGCAGGTCCTCTTCTTCCTCTGCGTCCTCGTTAAAGGCCCTTGATGAAGGTGCTGGGTTAGCATTGGAACTATGGGTGGTCAAAGAGGGTGTGGCTGTGGCTGTGGCTGAAGGAATGCCAATGATGTTGACAACTGGGGGCGGAGATCCATCATAGTCATCATCATCCAAGCCAAAGTTGCCGTAGGCATTATTGCGGCGGAGCCCGCTGTTCTTCTGAGGCGATGCGGGCGTAGAGGCCTGTGGTGTGGGCGTAGAGGCTTGGGTGTGGGCGTAGGAGCTTGCGGTGCTGCTGTGGGCTGGGATTGCGGCGAGGCTGGGGTCATCTGGGGGCCGTAGCCAGCGGACGCATTCACGTTCTGGATCCAATTCAGGTCGTTCTGGCTTTGGAAACCTGGCACTGCGTTGGAATCAAAGTCATAGACATCGGCATTGGCGCTGAATGTCAAGGAGAGAATCGCAATGAACAGCGGGGTTAGGAGCTGGGCACGCTTGTCTCTTTTAGGGAGACCGTTTGCCATGGTTGTCAGGTTAATGTGGCTGCTTATTACTTAGTATCAAACAGAGTGGCTTCTTTTCTTTGGTATCCTAAATGGCTTAACAGGGTTAAAAAGATACGAGCGCAAAATAGAAGGAATTAGAAATATTAAAAATGATAGAGCAAAAACGAGAAAAAGAATACGGCTACGAGAGATGCGAGATTCAATAATACCTAACCAGATTATGAATTGCAAAAGATGGCCTGTCGAGCAGCACCCCATATGTATATAACCAAGTAGCGCCTCGTCTGTGTATCCCTAATCATGCGAGAGAAAGAATCCAAAACTATGTGGGGGCAGTGGGGTGGATAATATTATAGACAATGCATGATTAATTCACACACGCCTTGGATACAGCCAGCCCCTGTGTTCCTGGGAACTGTTTAGATCCTGCTTCTCCACACCAAATGTTTCACACATTCATCGACAGACACGCAATATCGTACCAGGGGCAGTAGCAGAGCCTGGTCTGCAATACTTTGGAAGCCATACCGTGAATAAAGCGCTTGCCGCTGTATCAATAACCGCAGTTACTCGTAGAATACCAACTTTGTGATTTGAAACATAAAAAGCGCGCTGAAACTTAATGATCCCACAGAGTATCGTCAAAAATCAAGGATGCCTGGCCGTTGCTTGAAGTTACGGTAACGTTCCCGCCCTTAGCCCTGCCATACACGCCCATCTTGCGCGAGCTCGAGTTCTGCTCAAACTTCAGCACGTCATCAGAGCCCTCGACCTGAGCACGTGCATTGGAGGTCTTGACATCGAAGGTGCGCGGATCTGGCTCAGCGTCAGCTCCACACGCGAGTTTGAAGAGGATGCCTCAATGGTCTTAGGAGCAGGGCCGGCGCCTTGAAGGTAATCTCGATGTGACCGTTGGATGTGTGCACCGTGGCGCCACTGCCGATACGGCGTGGCCCCGCACCCCAGCGTTGGTCGTCGCTGCGGAGAAGCTATCAACATCGATTGACTCGAGAGCAATATTGCCGTTCGCTGTACGGATAGTCAGCTCCTTGCTGCCGCTGATGTGTGAGGCACGCACCACAGCGTTGGAGGTCTTGGCATGGATGTACTCTGACGTGAGTCTGTCAACAACCAGTGCCCCGTTTGAGGACCACTGTGCTGGTACCTGGAGCCCGCACATCATTGATGCTGATGCGTCCGTTGGATGACGCGACATGGATGTCTCTTAGAACAGACAGCGACCGCAGCTGGATTGGGCCGTTA
>NW_024468433.1:0-20339 GCF_002104995.1 Linderina pennispora | reverse complement strand
GTGGCGCCCATGATGGCTGAGGCTACGGAGAGCATGCCGCAGCCCGCAGCCAGATCGACTACGGATTTGTCGGAGATATCGCCAAAGGAGGACTCGGCAGTGTAGAGGATGCGTGCGGCCAGGTGGGCGGTGGTTGGGTACTGCTCGAGCTGCACCTTGGGGTTGCGGAACGCCTCGACATCGGAAAGATAGCCTTCGAGCTGCTTGAGCTTCATGGTGCAGAAAGTGAGCGGGAAGGGAGGGGAGGGGGCATTTTTGTGGTGGGCGGAAAGAGCGCGGAACGTATAATAGAGTACCTCGCCGGTCTCTATGGGACCGAAAGGGAAAATTACGTCCATTTTGGAACCTGTTTTCGAAAGGTTTTTTATATGTATCTAGGATGGGGTACAGCGAGACATAGGCGGCGGCGGCAGGCAGGACCAGATTCCGAGCGAGCATGCAGCCAGGGCACGCCCTGTCAGACGGCCGAATGGCTGGCACTGCAGGGCTGGAGCAAACAGCACGGGCTACGCAAGCACAAATTGACATTAGCGTATTTCCCCAAGACATTCCGCGGCATGATGGCTACGCGCGACATAGCCATAGGGGAGGACATCGTGGAGATCCCCGAGCGCCTGCTGATGACGGCGTCCAAGGTGCAGCACGCCGGGCATCTGAGCGAGCAGCAGGCGCTGACGCTCTGGGTATACCAGCAATACAGCCTTGGCGAGCGGTCGCCCTGGCACGCGTACATCTCAACACTGCCGCAGGACTTTGACTCAGTGCCACTGTTCCAGCTGTCGGGTGCGTTGCCCGGAAAACTGGCGCAGACCGGATTGTGGCACGTTCTGCCGCGGTCTGTGCAGGCGAAAATTGCCGACCAGCACCAGCGGCTGGTGGAGGACTGGCGGTGCGCGAAATTGGTAGCGGCGGATAATCTGACAGACTGGCGTAGATTCGTGTGGGCGTGGCTGGCAGTAAGCACGCGGTCGATTAACCTGGGCAGAAAGCACAAGGACCGGCTGGCGCTGGCGCCGTTCCTGGATTTTCTGAACCACAGCGAAACCGCGCAGGTAACGGTGCGGTACGATGAGCACCGGCGGGTGTTTGCGATTCGCTCCCTGGTGGGTTACAGGAAGGGCCAGGAGGTGTTTATTTCCTACGGGCCGCACGATAACCGGCACATGCTGGTTGAGTATGGATTCGTGCTTGAGCACAATCCGTTCCGGTTCCTCGAGCTCGACAGCCAGGTCATGGACTGGATCAGCGAATGCAAGCTGGTAGTCCAGAGACGCAAGCAGTCGGCGGTCAAACCGGAGGACTTTGACCGCATGGTTGAGGTGCTGAAGGGGTATGGGCTGTTTGGCGACTACACGTTTGACAACGAGCCGTCGTTCCGGCTCCTGGCGGCCCTGCATTTGCTGCTGCCGCTGGTGGAGGAGGGGGCGGCGGTAAGGCGGGTGCTGGCGCGGTGGGAGCGGTGGCGCCGCGGCGAGCTGGAGCTGGACGAAAGGGCGGCGGAGCTGTGGGTCGAGGGCGCGTGCCAGAGCGTGCAGGAACGGGCGGGCCACGTGATGCGCGATCTCCAGGCAGAGGACAGTTTCCTGCTGGTCTGTTTGCGTGTGATCTGGGCGGAGATTGGCGGTGTCGCGGCGGGAAATTGATCTGCTTCCCCTGGTCCATGTGACGTCTTTTTTGCCTGAATATATTCCAGCAGTCACTTTGTGAGAAAAAAGAAAATTGCGCCTCGCAGGCTGCCGCAGGACTGGGGGAGGGGGTCATGCGGGCAAGTAGCAGTTTTGCTATATAGCAGCACGTCCTGGAGGGGCAGGCAAGCGTGGTTCCTCACACACCACCAACGAATATTTTTCTATTTCCAACCTACTTGTATCAGTTATGCTTGCATCATCAAAGACACTAAGGCTGGGCGCACGCCGGGCCCCTGCACTAGGCGCGCCGCAGCTGCGCACGTTCTTCAGCAGCTTCAAGGCGCGGGACAACAAGCCGGGGGAGAATCCCACCAGCTCTTTGCCGCAAAAGGCGTCGCGGATGGTACGCAGCGTCCTGTACGGGTCCGAGCAGGTGCGGCAGGAGACGCAGGCGACTTTGTCGAAGGTTCTGGCGCGCGGCAAGTACGTGCACGAAATGGCAGTGCACCATGTGAAGCCGGGCTGCTTGCACGAATACCAGGAGATAGTAGGCAGGCTGTATCCGCGCATGGTCCAGGACATGTCGCCGCAGGTGAAGCTGGTGGGGAGCTGGATGACAGACATTGGCGAGCTGGACACGGCGGTGCATATCTGGGAGTACCAGGGGTATCCGGCGCTGACGCAGGCGTACAAGAACCTAAAGACCGACGAGACGTACGGGAATTGCAGAGGCAGCTGGCGCAGCTGCTGGTGAAGAGGCGGTCGCAGGTGATGCTGGAGTTCCAGTTCTGGCCGACCCACCCGCCGGTTGAGAAGGGCGGGGTGTATGAACTGCGCAGCTACACGCTGAAGCCCGGCACGCTGCTGGAGTGGGAGCAGAACTGGCGCGTGGGCGTCGAATGCCGGCGGCACCACGAGGAGCCGATGGGGGGCGTGGTTCTCGCAGCTGGGCGTGCTGAACCAGGTGCACCACCTGTGGCAGTATCCGGATCTGCAGGTGCGCAAGCAGGTGCGCGAGGACGCGTGGAGCGAGAACGGCTGGCCCGAGACGGTGCTCAACACGGTGCCGCTGATCCAAGAGATGAGCTCGAGAATTATGCTGCCAATGCCATTCAGCTCGCTCAAGTAGGGCGATTTTGATAAAAAAAAATATATTTGAATTTCTACTGGTTCAGCACGTCCACATACTTTGACCGCGCGCCACGCCGTCTGCCCGCCGGAGTGCCTGCCCGGCTGGTGCCCGCACTGGCAGCCATCGGGGGCACCGCCGACGCCGGGCGACCGGCCATGCCGGGCGGCAGAGAGTTCAGCGGAGGGCCGACGGGCGTAGCTGGCTGGGCTGGCGGCGGCACCGACGCGCTCTGCGGCACAAAGCCCATGGCCTTGGGCGGCGGCGGTGGCAGCGGCGGCTCGGCCTCGGGCTTGGCGTTCTTGTCAACCCAGCGCTCCAGCACCGGATCGTAGACGAACTTGGAGTCGTCGCCGAGATTCGCCTGCGTGCGGCGCCCGCCCCACAGGCTCTTGAACAGCCCCATGACGCCGCTGGCCTCCGCCTCGGGCTTCGCCTCCGTGCTTTTGCGCGGCTCGGGCGGCGCCGAGCTGCGCTGCTCCACCGGCTCCGGCTTTACAACAGGTTTCTTGCTGAATCCAAACATGTCCTCATCCTCCTCTTCCACCGGCGGTGTGGCGGCTGGCGCCGACATGGCCGCATGGACCGGTGGGGCCGAAAAGCCCGGGGCCGGGACACCCAGCGCTGCCGCCGGCATTATGAACCCGTCGCTGCCCAAGTTGGCCGTGCCCGGATCGCCCCATGCTGCGTGATCCAGGCTGCGGCGCGCGTCAGTACTGGTGCGGCTCGGAACGGCTTGTGGCGAAGTGGCGAACATGGGGATATGGGGCTCACCAGTTTCTTGCGGGACGCCAGGGCTGGGTGTGCGGCTGGCAATAGCGCCGAGTGGCCGGCCAGGATGCGTGGGGCCGGAGCGGCCAGGACGGTCGGGGCCGATTTCGAATCGGCCGGGCGCCGGACCCTCGTCCAAAGCAATACGGTGGCCGTCGGCGCCGGTGATGAACTTGTCGATTGACGAGTCAAAGGCCGACATCAGCGACGTGAACGACGGCCTGGGCATGGCGCGCGCCAGCCACGACTTGCCCTGCAGTGCGGCCTCGTCGCCCACCAGCTCGGCCGCCTTAGCCGACGTCATGCCGGAGCCGATGAGCCGACTGCGCAGCTCGCGCAGCTCCTGCACCAGCGACGCATGGACAAACGGCACGGCCACGCCTGCAGGCAGAGTCGCCAGGACGCCCAGCACTGCGTCGCAGTAGCGCAGCGCCAGCGCCGTCAGCCCGCAGTCCGCCATCCACCACGCGCGGTAGAGCTTGTACGCCTGCAGATGCGGTAGGCACAGCGGCGAGTCGCCCGACCCCCGCATCGCCGCCGCCACCTCGTACAGCTCCGTCAGGCAAATCGCCGCCTGGCTGCGGTAGAACCGCGAGAACCGCCCCAGCGCCCCGCTGGCATCCTGCCCCAGCAGGACCGCGCGCGCCTGCCCCGATGCGTCCGGCAGAAACACGTCCTTGGGCTGCAGAGCCAGTGCGTAGCAGATGTGCGCGGCCACTGCCTGCCGGTCACTGCGCAGCCGGTCGCCCAGTTGCAGCATCGCTGCCTGGTCGCCAGGCGTGCGGTTTGCTAGCATCAGTGCCAGCGTCTTCGCCCAGCCCTGCGGAGCGCTGGCCTGCGGCGCTGTGTCCAGCTCCGCCGCTGTGACAAACCCGGCTTGCGGCTCGCTACGCTGGTCAAATGGCCGCGGCGGCTCGATGGCTGTCGCCCCCATGCCTGCAAACAGTCGGTACTGCAGCCCCAGCGGCGCCAGGCTGCCTGGCATCGCCGACGCCGTGTATGCTGCCACCACCGCCTGCCACACGTCCTTGCCGGTGCAGCTGGCCACCACCAGCGCATGCGCCCACATGCCGCGCTGGCACGCCAACGCAACCGCCTCCGACCGCCGCCCCGCCAGCAGCAGGCCCTCGATCTCCTGCATGTCTGCCAGCGAGCCGTGAGCAATCGGCTCCGGCGGCTCCTGCCCATTCGGCTTGGTCGGCTCCTGCACGTTGAACAGCGGCTGCAGGGCCTCGCCCGCACGCGCCATCTCGGGCTGCGCACTGTCGCCCAACGCCTCCAGCACGCCCGCCAGCACGCCCACCAGCGCCCGCTCCTCGCTGCTGCCCTGCATGCGCTCCAGCCAGGTACGGGCACAGCCCACCGCCACGTCGCGCCGCTTCAGTAGCGCCGCCTTGGTCGTCTCCCCGCCCAGCAGCGGCGTGTTGAACACCGCCGCCTCGTGCTGTGCTGAGAGCTCCGGCGGCATGTGCTCCGCCAGCTGCTGCACACGCAGCATCCCCGGCGCCGTCTTCGCTGACCCGCCGTGTGCATTGAACCGCTGCACGTGGCGCGGGAACATGGTGAACAGCCGCCCGCCGAACCCAAACGCCATAATCGGCCGCCGCCCCTGCAGCCGCCCCAGCGGGTCCTGCACCTGAGCCGGAGCCAAATCGCCTGCCGACAGGTCGCGCTCGTACGCCATGTCCAGGCTGCTGCGCTCGCTCTGGCTCTGCAGATCAAACACTCCTGCTGGCGCTGTGGGCACTCCCGTGTACCCAAACGACTGCGGCGTTACCATCTGCGCTGACCCGTGCGGGCTGGATACTCCGCCCGCATTGTACGGGTCAAATGCTGCATATCCACCCGCGCTGTCTACCTGCATCTGCTTGTCCGCTGCCGCCAGCGACGAATCGCCCACGCCATTGACCATCGGTGCCTGCGAGTATCCCCCGCTAGTATACGGATCGTACCCGCCATACCCAGGATATTGCTGCTGCTGCTGCTGGCTCTCGCCGCCATTGGCCGTATCAACCACTGCCACTGCCGCTGCCCCGTTCTCCACCGGCGCCTGCGAGTACCCAGTAGTGCTATACGGGTCGTACGCCCCAAATTGCTGCCCACTACCGCCATCCTCCTGTCCGTATCCACCAGAGCTGTATGGATCGAACGGCGTATATCCGGTGCTGCCGTCGAATTGCTGCACTTTGCCCGCCTGCTCTTGCTGGAGAGAATCTGTTCCATTGGCCAGTGGCGCCTGCGAGTACCCACCTGAGCCATACGCATCATACGTCTCGTACTGGCCCATGTCTGCCACCTGCTGGTAATCTCCAGTGCTGCCGACTGTCGCTGCGCCTGTATCCATCACTGCGTAATCGCCATTGCCTGCTGGCGCCTGCGAGTATCCTCCTGTGCTGTACGGATCATACGTGCCGTAAGCAGCGTTCGCATCTTGTTGCTGCTGGTTGCCAACTGCGCCGGTTACCGCTGCTGCAGTCGGATCCACCACCGCACGCTCAGTTGCCATATCTGGTACTTGTGAATATCCAATAGTACTGTATGGATCGTACGCACCGTAAGCAGTATTCGGGTCCTGCTGCTGCTGCTGTTGCTGACTATCGACAGCCCCTGTGGCCATAGGCCTAGACAAATCGCCAACTGTCTCGAATCCACCTGACGTAGCTGGTGCTTGCGAGTATCCTCCAGTAGTACTGTACGGATCGTACGCACCATAAGCAGCGTTCGGGTCCTGCTGCTGCTGCTGGCTATCGACAGCGCCTGTGACAACCGAATTGGTTAAATCACTCACGGCCTCATGCCCACTCGGCGTAACGGGCGCCTGTGAGTAACCAGTGCTGCTATACGGATCGTATGCACCATGTCCAGCATTCAAGTCTTGCTGCACGCGGTCATCAAGCGCCAGACCCGCGAATCCCTCCTGCTTCTGCTGCTCCAGCGATTCCATACCAACTGCCGCTGCTGCCCCGCTCTGCTGGTCCTGGTAGAACGACATACAACCGGTTTGCCCACCGGTCTCGCCAAATTCGCTCTCAAATGCCTCTGCCTGTGTGGTCAACGTGCCCCACGCCGTTTCGCGCGACACCGCAGGCTCGCCAACGCTCGACGGCTGCGTCTCCACCGGGATCTCGGCCGGCGTCTCCGGCGCGCTGTCGGAGAGCTGAGTGTAGAAATCCAGTGCGGCAGGTGGCGCAATTTCCGATACCGTTTCGGTTGCAGCTATGGATTGCGATTGCTCAGTGGAGGCAGCGGAGACTGGTAACTCAGCCTCCACTGTTGATTCCTGAGACAGCTGGCTGGCCTGCTGGCCGGCGTCCGCCACCAGAGCGTCTTCATGAGTGGTAGGTGGTGGCATATCTGCGGGCTGAAGGGGCGCTGGTTCCTCAGCAGCTACCGGCTGCGGCTGGCTGATGGCAGCGTCAAAGATCTCGGCCGGATCCGATGGAACCTGTTGTATGTCGACTACACCGACAGGTTTACGTTCTATGGCAGCTGACTCAGTAGCTTGATGTGCCTGCTCTGCCGTGACAGCCTCCAGGTCAAGAGTACCGGCAGGCTTCGGTGATACCTGCTCGGTTGCCACAACAGGAGCTGCTGCTGGCAGCTGTTGCTGTTGCGCTGACTCCAAATGGGGCTCCGCAATATGCTGGACCGGCTGTGACTCGCTGATAGCAGCATCAAAGATAGCAGCTGGATCGGATGTCTCCAGAAGAGCACTCTCCGCAGCAACAGCGACAGGAATCTCGGCAGCAGGAGCTATCTCCGCCGCCGCCGCCGGTTGGCTATGAATTGACTCGCTGATTGCTGCATCAAATATGTCTGCTGGATCGGATGTTTCCAGCAGAGCGCTCTCGGGAGCCACAGTAGCAGGAATCTCAGCAGCAGGGACTGTCTCCGTCGCCGGCGGCTGGGTTTGAACTGATTGGTGGACAGCTGCATCAAATATGTCTGCGGGATCCGATGTCATCTGCGGTACGTTTTCCGGCGCACTGGGTACAGGAGCAGCCGCAGATACTGCTTCTACCTGCACCGGCGGGCTCTGGACCGACTGACTGATGATTGCGTCAAAGGCCTCAGCCGGGTCCACCACTGCATCAGCTGTGCTATCAGCTGTCACCTGCGTGGCAACACCAATACTAGACTCGGCATGTGTGGCAACAGCAGCCTCGCCCACTGCCTCTGCAGCAACCGGCACTGTTGGTACAGCCGTGACTGGCTGCTGGGCCAGACCCATTGAGTAATCAGCGTGCTGTACTGATGCATCGGTATCAGCATCTTGTAGGTTGTCAAAAAATGCAGCTCCATCAGCGACCTCGGGCTGAGCAGGCTGCGCATAGCCTGCTGTTGCGGTAGCATCTGGAACACCGCCATCTCCAGCAGTAGCAGGAGCGACTGCCGGAGGATTGTACTCCTGTGTGGTCTGGGTATACTCGGTGCCGTAGCCAGCGGCAGCCTGCGGGTAATACCATGTCCCCGAATCGTTGTCGTAATACTGCCCGCTCTGCGGATCATAGTATTGTCCCATCGCCTCATCGTAGATGGGCTCAACAGCCGCCTGCTGCACCTGCGCAGTAGCGCCCGAAACCGCAGGATCGGCTGTCTCAGCATATCCAGCGTACGCCGGCTGCTGTGCGACTGCCTGGTTGTACTGTGCATAGTACCCGTTTTGGTCAGCCGGCGCTGCCTGCTGGGGTTCGCCCGCCAGTTGGTCAAAGAACGCCGCGCCATCCGGTGCCACATTATTTTGCTCATACCCGTACTGCGTGCCATACCCAGGATACACCACAGAGGCGCTCCGGTACGGGTCCGCCTGCTGCCCGTACTGCTGATACTCGGCCGGCCCCGCAGTCGCGCTCCGCGGCGGCACTCCATGCGAGGCAAATGGCGCCGTGTATGGCTGCTGCCCGTACTGCTGAAACTGCGTTTGCTGGATCGCCGCGTGCTGCGTGCTGCCATCCATTGATGAAAAGAATTCGGCGCCCGAGCTCGATGCGTCCTGGCCGCCAAAGAACGGAATTGGTCCATCCGCGGAGGGCGTGCCGCGCCGCGACGGCGGACGCACGGGTGCTGTCTGCGGGTGGTAGGACATTACTATAGATGTACTTCACGAATTAGGTTCTCAGGCTTTTTATCTCTGCCAGACACTCCTCAACACTACAACAGCCGGGCTTCTGTACCTTTATGCTTTTTGGGAGAGGGCTGAATAAAGAAACAAGAAGCCTGTATCGCGGCGGCAACTGATGAATGACTGTTAATAAATGTAATAGAAGGACGCGAAATTGAATAGTGGAAAAAAAGGCTCCCGACGTAGCAGTGAAACTTTCACATAAAGTTCAAGTCCCGGTTTCATGGTTGTTACCGAAACGCTGCTTACCACGTCGCAGCGGCTCGACTCACATGCAGTGGCTGGCGGCTCGAGTCGTAGTTTATTAAAAAAAATATTCGGCTTTTTTGCGCTGACGCGCGCCCGCAAAAGACACCTCCATTCAGTTTCCTTGCCGAAATTCAACTTCACTTTCCTACTCCCCCCTTTATATGAATAGCATTAGCAACTCAATGTCGTTTGGCGGAACTAGCAGCGGCGGCCTGTTTGGCTCAAACAATAACACCGCCAGCAATGCGACCACGGGCGCGAATCTCTTTGGAAGCAACAGCGGCACCACAAACACAGCGTCGGCCGGGACTCTGTTCGGCGCGCCCGCTGCAGCCAGCACGTCGACCGGCGGCAGTGGCTTTTTCGGTGCCTCGACCGACAAGCGGGCAAGATCAGGCAGCCTGGTGACGGGCGGCAGCAACACGTCGCTGTTTGGAGGAAGCACAGTAGCCAATAGCGCGGCACCGGCGGGCAGCGGTCTGTTTGGCAGCGCAGCGCCGAGCAACACGACACCGGCTGGTACTGGGCTTTTTGGCAGTTCGACGGCCAACAATGCGGCTCCACCGACGGGCGGCTCGCTGTTTGGGAATAGCACGAATGCAGGCTCCACGGGCGGCGGGGTGTTTGGCAGCTCAACAGGTGCAGCTCAGACCACCAGCACATTTGGCGCTGGCTCAAGCTTGTTTGGAAGCAATGCGGCAAAGCCCGCAGCACCGGGGCCATTTGGCAATGCCCCTGGTGCGACTCTGCAGAGGGCTCAGCAGTATCTGAGCATGCCCCCGCAATCGGCACTCCAGCAGCAGCAGCAGAACCAGCAGCAGCAGAAACTGAGCGAGGCAGAGGAGCTGAGCAAGCAGTTCATGATGATCAAGGAGTGCTGGGACCCGAACTCGCCCAACTTCCAGTTCCGGCACTACTTTTACAACGTGTGCGAGCCCGGGCAAGGGCACCTGTACCAGTGCCCGCCGAACACGGACCCACGCCTGTGGGAGCAGGCGCAGCAGGACAACCCGGATCCCTCGTCTCTGGTGCCGGTGGTGGCGAGCGGCTTCGACGACCTGCGCAAGCGTGTGGACACGCAGACGCTGCAGCAGCAGAGCTACCAGGAGCGCGTGACGGAGATTTCGGACAAGCTGCACACAATCCTGCAGAACCACCACTCGGGTACGGCGGTGCGCCTGGCGGACTGCCGGCGGCGGCAGGCGGACCTTGCGCAGCGGCTGCTCGAGTTCATGAAGTGTCTGCAGGTGCTGCGCCAGGGGGAGATGCAGCTGACGGCCGAGGAGGTTGTGCTCAAGGAGCGCATTGCGCATCTGGACAACGAGCTGTCCAAGACGGGCTCGGTGAAGCAGCGGCTGGCCGAGCTGCAGGACCACACATGCCGGCTGCTGGCGAGTGCGCGCCGGCGCCGCGAGATGCTAGGCATTACTGATAGCGATGCAGTGGGCGACGGCTATGAGGTTGCCGACGAGGCGCAGCTGGAATCGGTGCTGCACATGCTGGCGGAGAAGCAGCGCGGGCTGACAAAGCTCACCCAGGTCGCGTCGCGGGACCAGCAGGCCCTGGATGACATTGAGGCGGCTATTGAGGCCCGGCACGAGGAAATTCTGAAACAGCAGGTCGTGCAGAATGGCGCAAGACTGGCCAGGCCGCAGTACACTCCGTGGTAGAGGCAGTACAGCCACACTGGCTGTCTCAAGAGGTCTGTTTCTCGCTTTTGTAGTCTTTGGAAAGGAAAAAAGAAGTTTATTCACTCAAAGCACGGATCCTAGTCCCTATCATTGAGGATCCGCAGGATGTAAATGAACAGGTTGACTATGTCCAGATACAGCTCAACGCTGGCAATGATGTACTCGTCGGGCGACAGGCGGTTCATGATCTGGTGGGTGTCAAACAGGATGTAGCCGCAGAAGACAACGGCGCCAAACACCGAGTAGATCAGGTCGGTGGTGCGGCTGAACGGCACAAAGAGCTGCACCAGACCGACCATCATCATGCCCATGAGCGCAAAGAACAGGATCGGACCAAGGCTCGAGAAGTCGTACTTTGACTGGATGGTGAACACGGTCAGCACCACAAACAGGCCCAGGGTAATCAGCAGCGCCTGCAGCACCATGGCCGTCGGGAACATGGCGGTGACAGCGCCCAGCGTATACGCCTCCAGCAGCGTGAACGCCGACAGCGCAATAATGTTGGTTGGGTGCGAGTGGCGCTTCCAGAACACCACGCCCAGGGCCGCAATCGACCCGAACATGGCCACGTAGATGGTCCACATGTGCTGCAGGAGGAAGCCCGTCGATGCATCCACGTAGCGCATGTACCCGCCTACCAGCGTCGTGGCCAGGAGCTGCGCCGTCAGGATCGTGTACACCTTGCGCACAAATGCGTGCCGGATGCTCAGGTCCGACTGGCCCACAGTCACGCCATACTTGAAATCGTCGGGGATGTCGTCGGGCGAGGAGCCGTGCGGCGCGCTGGGCCCGGCCTCGGAGATGCTGTTGTCTGTGGCCGCATAGACAGGCGGCAGTTGGGTGTAGGCTGCGGTTGACATTTGAATAGCGTGTGCAAAAAGAGATAGTAGAAAAATACAGAAAAGAGTGGCTGGAAACGGAAAGAAAGGTGAAAGGAGGTTTGCGGTGATGACTGCATTCTCCAGCGCCAAGAAATCAGTGCAAAAGAAAACCTGGCTTCTTTGCGGCCTCAGCTCACCACAGGCCACATCACCTGACCGGCTCGCAGGCTCATAAGGAGAGCTCCAAGCTGTGGTCTAGCCCGACTCGCAGCCCTTCTCTCCGCGCCAGTGCATTCCCAACGACACAAACACAACCCGAAAGCCATGGCTGCCACCGACTCGACCTCGCCCAAGTTCATCGTCATGTCTGACTTTGACGGGACCATCTCGCTTGACGACACAGGCAACATCCTGACCGACGCGTCCATGGGCAAGGAGCGGCGCGAGGCTATTGACAACGAATACATGGAAGGCAAGATCTCGTTCCGTGAGCTGCAGATACAGGAGTGGTCTGGGGTGAATCTAACCTGGGAGACAGCAGTTGAGCTTCTAAAGGACAGCACAATTGATCCGCACTTTGCTGGAGTCGTCGACTGGTGCATCGCTCACAAGATCCCGCTGGGCATTGTCAGTGCCGGACTCGACAAGCTCATCGATTTGCACTTTGAGCACAGTCTGACCAAAGAGCAGCTCGAGTACATGGAGATCTTCTCCAACAAGCTCACTGTTGTCGGCGACAAGTGGAGCATCAGGTTTGCTGATGACAGCGAACTCGGCCACGACAAGGCGGCCAGCATCAAGAAGGTGGCAGGCCGTTATGAAGTTGCGCCCAAGGTCGTGTTTATCGGCGACGGGATCTCTGACGTTGCGAGCGCCAAAGAGGCGGATTACCTGTTTGCCAAACGCGGCCTGGATCTGGACAGCTGGTGCGAGAAGAACGGCGTCAAGCGCGAGCCGTTCGACGACTTTGCGTACATTGCCAGGCGGCTGGAGGAGATTAGCGCTGCCCTGTAGATGCAAACTAGTAGACATTTGGTGTGGGGATACACTATTGACCCTCTAGCCTCTCTGCTTCACCTAGATTGCAGTCAGACACGTGTGGTTCTATGAGACGTCTTGTGAAGATCAGGCGAGCTAGAGCCCCGCTTAGTCCGCCGCGTCCCTGTGCCAGCCAATGTAGCACCCCTCGTGCAGAATTTGTCTTCCAGCATGCAGCAGCAAGTTCCGCTGGTGGATCCTTCACCAGACGAGCCTTTTGTTTTTCTTCAGATCTCTACACCGATATATTTACACTCTTTGCTGCTCACTTCAACCATGACTGTGTCGAATCCCTCGCCAAAGCTGGTCGTCATGTCCGACTTTGATGGCACCATCTCCATTGACGATACGGCGAACATCATCATCGACGCGTGCATTGGTGAGCAGCAGCGCAAGGCCATTGACGATGCCTACATGTCCGGCAAGATTTCGTTCCTCGAGTTGCAGCACCAGCAGTGGTCGCAAGCAAGGCTCACCTGGGAGGCGGCTGCGGATCTGCTCAGAGATAGCAGAATCGACCCCCATTTTGCTGATGCCATTGAATGGTGCATTGCCCACAGCATCCCGCTTGGCGTGGTCAGTGCAGGATTGGACAAGCTCATTGACCTTCATTTTAAGCGCGGTCTCACCGAGGACCAATGCAGCTATCTTGAGGTGTTTGTCAACAAGCTTGAGGTCGATGGCACCAACTGGCGCGTCACCTTTGTTGACGACAGTGAGATGGGCCACGACAAGGCGGCCAGCATCAAGCGGGTAGTGGACAGATACGATGTTGCGCCCAAGGTCGTGTTTATCGGCGACGGGATCTCTGACGTTGCGAGCGCCAAAGAGGCGGATTACCTGTTTGCCAAACGCGGCCTGGATCTGGACAACTGGTGCGAGAAGAACGGCGTCAGGCGCGAGCCGTTCGACGACTTTGCGTATATCACCAAGCGGCTGGAGGAAATCCACGCCTCCCTGTAGACAAAGCACAGACACTACATCAGCAGCACAATTCCCTGCAATATGTACGCAGGCAGCACACTGGCTGTCCTGAGCCACTGGAGCAGTTTTGTGATTCACACGGGCAAATCGCCTGGTTTGAATAAAAAAAATTGTGACTCAGAAGCGATTTCAGGCTGGCCTCATGTTCAGTGGATAAAAGGCGGATCGAGCCTCTCCGTTTCGGAGCAGCAGCACCACGACTCTTCTTCTCATCTCAATCTCTCTTTATTAAGCAAACGCTAACTACCTGCCTTTAACAAGAGACCCTTAAGTAATGGCGCAACGCATTTCGAATGCCTTCAAGACGGCAGCTCAGGAAGAGCGCCCCACGTTTGTCGCGTACGTGACCGCCGGCTTCCCCTCGCCAGCCGAGACGGTAGACATCCTCCTCGAGCTCGAGAAGGGCGGCGTCGACTGCATCGAGCTGGGGATTCCGTTCACCGACCCGCTGGCCGACGGGCCGACGATCCAGGAGGCGCATATTGTTGCGCTGGAGCATAACACGGACATCGACGTGTGCCTGGACCTGGTGGCGACAGCACGCTCGCGCGGACTCTCGATCCCGGTCATGTTCATGGGATACTACAACCCGATCATGCAGTACGGCGAGAAGGCGCTGGTGGATAAGTGTGCTGACGCCGGCGTCGACGGGTACATTGTGGTGGACCTGCCGCCCGAGGAGGCCCAGTCGTTCCGCGCGCTGTGCTCAGCCGCCGGGCTCAGCTACGTGCCGCTGATCACGCCGTCGACGTCCGAGGCCCGCATCAACCGCCTTGTGCAGGTCGCCGACTCGTTCGTCTACGTGGTGTCGCGCATGGGCGTCACCGGCGCCCGCGCCAACCTCGACACGCACCTGGGCGAGCTGCTGGCTCGCGTGCAAAAGTATACTGACCTGCCGCTGGCCGTCGGCTTTGGCGTCAGCCAGCCGCAGCACTTCAAGGACGTCGGTGCCATGGCCGACGGAGTTGTCATCGGCAGCAAGTTCATCACGGTGCTGCGCGATGCCGAGAAGGGCAAGGCCGCCGAGACTGCTCGCAAGTACGCCGAGGAGGTGTCGGGCCGTGCTGCCGGCAACGCCAAACGCGATAACCCGCTGCCCGAGCTGCACGACAACACGACAAAGGAGGATGCCAAGCTGCACACGCTGCTGCCCGATCGCTTCGGCGAGTTTGGCGGCCAGTACGTGCCCGAGGCACTGTATGACTGTGTCGAGGAGCTGGAGGCTGCATACGTCAAGTGCCGCGAGGACCCGGCGTTCTGGGACGAGTTCCGGAGCTTCTACCCGTACATGGGCCGGCCCAGCCCGCTGCATTTTGCCGACCGTCTGACCGCGGCGTGGAAGGGCCCCAAGGTGTACCTCAAGCGTGAGGACCTGTGCCACACGGGCTCGCACAAGCTCAACAATGCCATCGGCCAGGCCCTGGTCGCGAAGCGCCTGGGCAAGACGCGCATCATCGCAGAGACCGGAGCCGGCCAGCATGGCGTGGCCACGGCCACCATCTGCGCCAAGCTCGGCCTCCAATGCATCATCTACATGGGCGCCGAGGACATGCGGCGCCAGGCGCTCAACGTGTTCCGTATCCGCCTGCTGGGCGCCCAGGTGATCCCGGCTACAACCGGCTCGTGCACGCTCAAGGATGCAGTCAACGACGCGATGCGCGACTGGGTCACTAACGTGCAGACCACCCACTACCTCGTGGGCTCGGCCATCGGCCCGCACCCGTTCCCGACCATGGTGCGCGACTTCCAGCGCGTCATTGGCGACGAGACCAAGGAGCAGATGAAGAAGCTGACGGGCCGTCTGCCTGACGCTGTGGTTGCATGTGTCGGCGGCGGCTCCAACGCCATCGGCATGTTCCACCCGTTCATCGAGGACAAGGAAGTCAGGCTGATTGGCGCCGAGGCTGCTGGCGACGGCGTCGACACCGACAAGCACTCGGCGACCATCTCGGCCGGTACTCTCGGCGTGTTCCATGGTGCCAAGACCTACCTGCTGCAGGACAAGAAGGGCCAGATCATGGAGACCCACTCTGTCTCGGCCGGGCTCGACTACCCGGGCGTCGGTCCCGAGCACGCCTGGCTCAAGGCCACTGGCCGCGGCGAGTACAATGCTGTGACTGATGTGCAGGCGCTCGAGGGCTTCCGCACACTGGCACAGTACGAGGGTATTATCCCGGCTCTCGAGTCCTCGCACGCCGTGTACCAGGCCATGCAGACCGCCAAGACCATGGACCCTGACCAGCAGCTGGTCATTTGCATCAGCGGCCGTGGCGACAAGGACGTCAACACTGTGGCCGAGGTGCTGCCAAAGTTTGGTCCCCAGATCGGCTGGGACCTGCGCTTCGAGGAGGACCCGACCAAGTTCAGGCGCAGCAAGTAAACGGGAAAAAGGCCCACGTATTTCTCACTGAGTATAAAACCTTTGCTTTGCTAATTGTGGACCGAATGATCAGTGCAGCTCCCCAATTCGGACCAGTCAGTGAATCTGACGATATGAAATGCACCAATATCGGCTCTGAACCAGCGTGAGCAACAGCAGGAAAAATGCTTGAGCTCGCTTTCGAAATAGCGCCATACTTGGCCAGTCATTATGCATCTTCTCAGAGGCGCACAACAAAGCTGACATGTGGAGACAGGGAGAATGCGGCGTATGTTGTTGTGATAGCGAAATATAACGATCTGCAAGCGGTGCTTGGCAAAAGCTTTGAGCTTCATCAGTAGCGTCGGTTCGGTATCACCATGCTATCCCTCGCGGCAGGGACAGTAGTAACGTGGATACACCGAGATGCATCGCATCCCCATAGCGTCGCCCTGCGGGCACAGCCCATCCCTTTGCGATGCGAGCGATTCGCATCACATTGCCCAGGATCCAGACAGACATGGCTAAAAATACCTGTGACACCCATTCGCGCATGCGCGGTTATGTGAGGGGGAGCAAAAATAGACTCGCTCCTGACAACCTTCTCCCTTTCACAGTGACCACACTCCCCCAACAGCCAGGCTTGAGAAGGCGCCTAGTGCGCGGGCACCCAGGCTGCGGGACAGCCGTGCCCAGGAGTCTAAGACTTGTGTGCGTACATCGTGCAATGGCCTTGGGGATGGGATTGACAATTCGAAAACCTCACGGAATAGTACTGAAAAAAGTGGTGAGGGACAAAACCGGTTTTCGCTCTCGCCGATTATTTTTTTCTTCACCTTCCCTCTCTCTCGCTGCCCCTCTTTTTACGCTCTTCTTATTTTTCTGTTTTTCTTTCTTGCATTTCTCACTTTAGCCCTTTTTCTTCGCAAGGGGACTATCTCGAAATTCGGTCTTGTTTTCACCTGCCTTCACGGAATTTTCGTAGTCCTTCTTTATTGCCTCCCCTTTTATTTCTAAAATGCGTTACGGTGATTTCAGAAGCCTGTGTGAGCGCTCGCCGCTGCCCGTCTGCCGGGTGTTTATTCGGGGCGACGACAGGAAGTTTGTTCAGGACAACTTGGACATATGCAGTTTGAAGGAAACGATAATAGGTGGAAGCACCAAGATGTTGAATATCCGTAAGTGAGCATAAACGCTAGGCGTCCTGAGAAGTAGTGCATACGCGCATACCTAGCTAAAAATATCTTGCATTATCTGTAGCCGATTTTGCTATCTCAATTGTCGCCTTTCTCGCTACCGTCTATCTGGGCTTCAAGGCCCATCGCAAGCTGGCTGCTGTCGGTACGTATACGCTGCTGATTTCCTGGTATTTTTGTTGTTGCTGTTGGTCACATATGCGCATGCAGCGTACTTCGAGAGTGGTACGCTGATCACCATGCACGGGTTTCTTCCCATGCTCTCTTTCCTCCAAGCGATACATAAATCGTGGTGGGAGGCGTACGTGTTCTGCGACGCAGCAGGATGGAACATGCCCCGCTTCGCTCTGCTCCGACACACTGGAATTGCCTGACACGAAAACTAAAGCAGCTTGCGCTATCCAATAGGCCGGCGAGAGATGTCGCTACTCCTATCGCTGTTCTGCATCCTGCTTGTGGCCAACCTCGTGGGATCCGACCTGTGGTTCAACTCAACCAGGGTTAGTAAAGTAAGTATCATTACACATAGTCCATATAAAAAAGAATCGTTTGTCGCCACAGAAACCGGGGAGGGACACGGCTCGGTGGGTTTTCTAATACACAATTATCCACGCCTGTGTGGCTTAAGCTTTGTACTGATTGTCTTTGGTAACCTTTCTGCATTACTGATAGTGGCTGGGCATTGCCAACACGGCGCTCGAGGTATCGTTTTTCTGGGCGCTGATCCTGGTCGGTCTCGTGGGCTTCCAGATCCTGCCTGATGGCTCGTTTGCATCGATTCTGTCGATTGTCGTAACCACAATCATTGTCTTTGTCGGCATCGGGTACATTGCCGCTGACACCGCTTTTGGCATCTCGAACGGCCTGCAGCCAAAGAACAGCGACCCGTTTTACTCGCCGGCGCTGTTCACGGTCTATCTGGTGTTCCCGCTGGTCTCGATAGTGATCTACCTGGCGTCGCAGATCGTCGTAGTTGTCAAGTACCTGGCTGTGCGCGGTCCGCTGGCGTGGCTGCTTGTTTCGGTCGCGTGCTTCGCACTGGCTCAGGCCCTGATGTTCGCTGTGAGCCGCAAGATCTGCACAGGCACGAACAAGAAAATTGACGGCGCATTCTTTGCCACGCTGCTGGACTCGGCGGCCGTGTTCTGCATCTACGGGTTCTGGGCGGCCATTACCGAGGACGACAGCGAGGACTATGCGGGCATGTACAAGTTCTAAGCAGAGCCTGCTTT
Organism: Linderina pennispora; assembly: GCF_002104995.1. NCBI lineage: Eukaryota > Fungi > Kickxellomycota > Kickxellomycetes > Kickxellales > Kickxellaceae > Linderina > Linderina pennispora. The sequence goes on along the minus strand of NW_024468433.1, from coordinate 2,119 downwards.
TTCTTTTGTACATTTCTGTCGTGTGCTGCGTCCCACGTCTATTGTCGCGTATCGCCCTACCCGCCCTTTTGCCCGGTGCCTCTAACCCCCTCCCTCTCTCCACAACGACCTCACGATCCCTCTCTCATCTCAGACCCCACGCCTTTGCCGTCTTTTCTCTATACTTTTTTGCTACCCTTTTCAATAATTTCGCATTTTGCCTTACATGTGTTTCCCACTACTAGAAATACTCTGCTCGCGATGCGAGCTCGGCTGCTAGTCAGCATGGGTTGACACGTCGATAAGAGCATCACGGTGAACCGGTCATTTGAACGTGTCGGATGGCTGTTGGTACAATGGCGATCATGAACGTCTCCCATCTTGATGGCCTGCTCAGCGCAGGCGCTTCAGCGCTGATTCGCTGCTGCTGGCAACAGAATCGCCTGCTGCTTCACGCCTCTTGCGCAGCCTCTTTGTTGCCGGAGTGGTGCCAGAAGCATCGGCAGCAATGGCCTTAGAACGGCAGAACCGTTCAGGAATGCTGCCTGAATCACAGAGTGACTGGAAAATGAGTCTGAAGTTTAGAACTGCTGCGAGATCGCGGTTCAAGAGCCGAGACGAATAGGCTCGCCTGTATTGTGCCATGGCCCACTTACATGACTCGCTTGTATAGCGGAGAAGGCCATGGCACTTCACAGCTGGGTTCTTCGATCTCTGGTAGGGCCGCGGGTTGGGAACATGCCGGAATGTCTGCTGCAGTAGCCTCAGTTGCATCTGATGGCATCTTCGCTGCTTCGTGTGCAGCCTTCTTGGCCAATTTTTCACCCTTTTCTGCTGCTTTCCTTGCCTCTGTTGCTGCCCTCTTTGCTGCGTTGATCTCTGTAACCTGCTCGCGTGTTTCGAAATAAACACCTGCTTGATTATTTGCTTGTCTAAGCGCACATGGCCTGGGATCCATTGATGTCCGCAGAGGCAAGCATTGGGGGGGAGACTTGCCAAGCTGCTCATTCTCAATAAGCTGGCATAGGAGAATATATGCACGCAGATGCTGAAGTGGATTTACCTTGGCATCATAGGCATTAAGGACTGGTGCCAACTTGTTGTAGATTGCAAGCATCGGTGGGTGAGCACACTGAGATCAGGGTGCCTAGAGGCAACTGCCTAGCAGAGCTTCTGTGTAGGTGTATAAATACACACTTGACATGCGTTATTGAACTCAGCCTTGGACACATTGCCATTGTACTGTGCAGTGTGTTTTTGCGGCTGCGAATATCAACCAATTTGGCCAAATCCGCTGTAGGCAAGTGCCATAGTGCAACACAATATGTGTTCTTATATGCTGTTCATCAGCTCGGTGTCAACATATGTCGCTACCTGATTCATTTCACACACCATGTAGCTCGATATGCCATTATGAATAGATAATCATAAATATGTATCTAACTACATCACCGAAATCTGCGCTGACAGTTCTGACCTGTCCTTCCGGTTGACGAAATCCTCGGCAGATATGGCCGTCTTGCCTTCAGGTTGTATAAATAAATAAATAAATTGAACGAAAGAATCCCTTTTTCACAAATATTGCAGGGTCAAAGGCATCATCATAAGCTAGTTGATGGAGTAATATCCATCGTGCAAGCATGTATGTATGCTCTTTGATGATATTGATGCTGTGTACAAATTGCTCTAGGCGGGCAACATAGAATCACGGAAGCCAATACCACCAAGTGATGTCTTTATGACAGTAGTGCTGCGGGTAATATTCATTTGAGAAATTCAATAGGCAAGTAAGAAGAGAAATGATGCTGTTCAGTTTTGCCTTATTGCGAAGCATAGCATTAAGAACTTTTTATTAAAAATGATCTGGCTTGCATGGTTCTTGGGGCCCTTAGCACTGATACAGTTTTGAATCAGTCTATACAGACTGGGTCATTGTGGCCCAAATACTACTGCTTGCGCATGATCATAAGACAAATTAATTTATAAAATAAATCTACAAATATTGCATGACCACCATGATGACGCCATGGAAGTTATCAGGCCAACCAACAATGAGAGCAGCTCTTGCGCTGAACCAATGGAGATATCTAGTGGAGACCTGTGACCACTAAAATACCAGCTTGTCGTCCTAGTTTCACCG
>NW_024468432.1:0-20386 GCF_002104995.1 Linderina pennispora | reverse complement strand
GAGACGTACTGCCGCAGCAAGCCTCAAAACCCACCAGCAGGGTCCATTGATTCCGCGCAGTACCATTACCGCAGGCCGCAGCAGCAGCAGCAGCCGGGGTAGCTGCGGTATCGCCCTTGATGGGCCGCAAATCACGTGCTAAAGACTGCGCGCGGGTCCATCGACGCTGCGCAAGGTTGTCGATGTACGGAGTGTTGAGACACTCAACAGCCAGGTGGGCGGCAAAGGATGTGAAACAGCAGGACGAAGGCGCTGTCTATTCGGAGGGTTATTTGTCGTCGCAGGTACTCCCAGCACTGGTGTCGATGCCAGCACCAGCGAGCAGATCCAGGGGCCCCCCAATGTCGCTGCATCGCTGTCGCCAGTTGCTGGTTACCAGCGCATCAACACCGATGCTGCGCAACCTGAACGAGCCGACGCTGATGCATCTTATCGACCGATCCAGCGACGAGGACACATGCTGCCGCACCCGCACCAGATGATGGAGGGTTTACACATGCGCCAGCGCCCGCACAGCCTCAACACGCTCAACAGCTCGTCCTGCCGGCTGTCGATTATCACCATAGACCAGGACTACCAGGAGTACTCGTATAAGAACAACTCGCAGCGGGTTGTCCGCCCGAGTGTGATCCGCGGCTGGATGCGGCGATTCGGCGGGAAGATGAAGGTATGTTTTTGTTTTCTGCTGGCGGGATCTGGTTTCAGGTCTTGATGTTGTTGATTTCTGGCTGCTCTCCCTGTTTCGTTCCCGCCCCCAATAGAACCTGCTCTGCCTAAAAGCAGGGGTATTTGTTTTGCAGAGCTGGCTCATTTGCGAACGTACTGGCGCATACTCCGGGTCATTTGCCTTGGCAGCAGTCCTATTTTTAAAAATAGGAGGTTCCATCTCCCTTTTCCTTTGTGGGCGCTGACCTGTCGTCGCTGTGTCTGGCCTGGGTGCTCAAAAGAGCATGGATCCTTCTCCCTCGCTGCTCCCAACCGCGCTCATCCTGCGACAGGGTCGGGGCAGCAGCACCTGAAGTGCTGGGCTGTGGCTGTGTGGTCCGATGCAGAATGATCCTCCTGCTGACAAAAAGACCGCGTCGGCCAGCATTGGGCCAGTATCGATCCGAGCGCATTCTGCTACTATTTTTGATAGCATGCGGTATGGTTTTTTTTATTGCCGGCAATTGGATTGCCGCCCCCACCCACGCACGCTAATTTCCCATTGCGCTTTGGCATGCGCGCCACTGCTCTGTAGTATTCGTTTGGCCAGCTCTTTTGCCAGCCCCAGCCTCATCCTCGACGGCAATCGCGACATTGCACGTGGGACAGCGCAGATGAACCTATCGCGGCACCGGCGAACCAGCGCTCCTGGTGCCGCAGTCTGAGAGCAGGCGTCTGTCGCGCACCCTTACACGCAAGAGTACCACAAAATCGACACAGGGCTCGGACACGTCGGCCGAGGCGCACGAGAGCAAGCACAAGCGCACCAAATCGCAGGCACAGGCGCTGCAGACCGGGCGGCGCGTGTCGTGGGGAGAGAACTCGGACGGCACGCCGGCCGCACAGCATGGACGGCAGGCTCCGGCAGAAGCCCCGCATGTCGGTGATTGAAATGGCAGCACTGGCCGCGGACACGGCCGTCGAGATGGAGCTCGACTCGCTCTCCCAGGCACTGCATCGCGCAACGCATCGCGGGCTAACAGCATGTATCCGCCGGTCCCGGCAATTCCGGCGTCGGCAAATACGCCTGGGTCAATGCGGAGTATCCGGAGCAACTCTGAGACAACCGATGTTTCGACGAACGTATCGCGGACTGCTTCTTCGCCGGCGATCTCGTCGAGCAACAAGTCCGAGGGACTGTTGTTCCAGGGAGCCCCGCAGACAGCCGCATTCTGGGCAGCAGCGATATGTCGCCTAGTGCGGAGAAGACGTGTGTGTCGCTGACCTCGTCGTCGTCGATTTCGTCGGCTGCATCGAGGAGCCTGTCACTATGCGCCGCCATATGGTGGCTGCACGGGCGCCAACCGCCCTTGCTGCATAGACATCATGCGCTGTTGGACGGAAAGTGGATTGGCCCCTGCCACTATCATCTGTACTGCATTGTCACGGCAGCAGCTCGCACACCTACGTTCTGCTCTGCAGCCGCCCACGGCTGCCATGTATCACTTCCACCACTCAGTATCGTGGTGTCTTCCAACCTCTCTTTCAACATAAATAGCTTTTCCTGTTTGCTCCTTTGTTTCTACAATACCCATACACTAGTTCCTTCCCTTCCACGCCAGGAAGGTGCAGCTGCGGCTCGGCGTTATGCAAGTACTAGATGATGCCTGCTTCCAACTGCATTTGCAATACTCGTGCATTCGGTGGAAATCATTCGCGCACTGCACATTGCTAGCAATGGCTCAGGGAAAGTGGCCCGTTCACACCCATGCATATGCGTGCTGTGAAGGAGAGAGGGCCAATCCCCACACTCGCCATGCGCTGCCCATGCGCTGTGTCCATCCCTGCGCAGCACCGCTGGTGGTATCAACGCCTCTGTCAACTGTCTCCGCAAATCGCCTCCCACCCCTCTCGACTGCTACGAGGGGATGAGTGGCAGCAGCGTGGAGACCAGTAGCATGGGTGCGACTGGGGAAGGAGATATGAGCACCCTTGACGGCTAGCTGCCGCTATTTCTCCAGTGGCGGCAGCACACGTCGTTTCATAATGAAAACATGGTCTCAAACCACGAACTATGTCTCCCTTTTCTAACCGACACTAATATATTTCGCAGACCCAGCATATTTGTGGTATTGCTCGAAGCGCTGAAGCGCAAAAATGATGTACGCGAGACATGTGTGCATGTGGGTAGCCATCGTGGCGGTGCCACAGGTAACTTTCTCCATGTGTTTGGTGATCCAGCTCTCTGCTTGAGCGTCTGAGACAAAAGGGAACATTGGCGGCGGCTATCTTTCTCAATTGCAAACTGGGGATATCATATATGCCTGGCATTTCTCCAGCCCGTACGAGGCCACCGAGCCTACAAAGAAACGGCCACAACTCCCTCCTCCCCCTCCCGCAGTGACACTAGCCTTGCATATATACATTACTTTACGTCTGCATACCATTTATATTTATTGCCTGCATATCATTATAATATCCACCTGGTCTATCGCTGAGCTTGTGGATGCCAATGAATACGCAGTCCAGCGATGACCTCGCCCGCCACAATGATGGCGTGGCATTTACCACCGAGAGTCTAGCAGCGCGGCTCGAGGCCAGGTTTGTGACCAAGCCAGAGCCGCAGACGTTCACGTACCTGGGCAGTCGCTTTTTGATCTCTGTTAACCCGTATGAGGCACTGGAGTCCCAGAATGACTCGGCTGCAGCGATGTACGCGGAGGACTATCGTAACACGTCAGGGAAGCGCAAGGGCACACCGCCGCATGTGTTTGGGGTTGCAGCCAATGCCTATTTGCATATGCGCCAGACAGGGCTGAACCAGTCGCTTGTGTTTGCGTAAGTATTTAAGCAGGAGGTGGGGTCGGGCATTGGTTGGACATAGTGCGGACACGAGGGGAGCGTTCCTGATGTAGGCGTCTCTGTTTTTGGCTCCCTGTCGCACAGGATGATGCAGATAGCGTGCTAACATAAATGTGCATTGTAGTGGTGAGACTGGTACAGGCAAGTCCGAAGCCAAGCGCCTGGCTGTCCGCATGCTGTCGTTCCTGCGCCCGCATGCGCGGCGCGACACGCAGCTGTTTGACAAGATTGTCGAGGCTGAAATCATCTTCGAGGCCTTTGGCAACGCAAAGACGACGTTCCACGCCAATGCCTCCCGCGTCGGCATCTACACGGAGCTGCAGTTCGACGAGCTGGGCCGTGTGGCCGGCGCCAAGTGCTGCGACTACATGCTTGAGCGCACGCGTGTGACACATGTCCCCGACAACGAGCGCAACTACCACGTACTCCACTACTTGGTGAATGGCGCACAGCCCGAGGAACGCACAACGTTCGGCTTGACGCAGACCAACTACGAGTACCTGTGCCGGCCCGGCACAATCCAAAGGCTGCCGGGCATCGACGACGCCGCGCAGTTCCAGGATCTGCGCATGGCGATGCAGTCGCTGGGGCTGCGCGACAAGTACCAGGAGTTCATCTTCCGCACGTTGGCGGCCGTGCTGGAAATCGGCAACATCCAGCTTGAGGACCAGAAGGACACGACGGCGGCTGAGGCCGCGTACGTCAAGAACGGTGATCTGCTCGACCACGTTGCGCTGCTGCTGGGCGTGGACCCTGGGAGTTTGCAGCAGGCGATCACGTACCATACGCGTATGATCGGCCGCGAGCTCTGCACGGTCTACCTGGATGCTGCCGGGTCGCGTGTGCGCGGCGACTCGCTGGCGCGGCATCTGTATGCCCTGCTGTTCACCTGGCTTGTCGAGAAGGTGAACAGCACGCTCGAGTGCAGCGCCAACGTGTACAGCAGCCACATTGGCCTGCTGGATCTGCCCGGGTTCCAGAGCACCAAGCGCAACTACTTTGAGCAGTTCATCTACAACTACGCCAGCGAGCGCATCCAGCACTTTATGAACCACCACATATTTGATGTTGGCAGCGAGGAGTACATGTCGGAGGGCGTCGACCATATCCTGAACTCGGCCAACTACAACGACAACACAGGGTGTCTGGATCTGTTCATGAAGTCTGGGTCTGGGCTGCTGTTCATCATGGACAGGTCCACCAAGGCTAGCAAGAGGGACAAGGACCGCGTGGCCCGGACTGGGCCCGAGGGCGATGCCAAGCTGATCGAGCAGTTCAACGAGACGCATGGCGATGGCGACGAGAAGAAGTCCGGTGTCTCGTGGTATGCCATGTCTAAGCGCCACGGCGAGTTTGGCATCCGGCACTTTGCGCGCAAGGTCAGCTACGCAATCGACAGCTTTGCCGACAACAACATCGACTACCTGGGCGTCGACTTCTACACGCTGTTCCGCGGGATGCAGGCGTCTGATCTGCCGGCCACCGCCAACCCGTTCATTGCACGCATCTTCGACGACCGCGTGATTGTCACCGAGGGCCACCCGCGTCTGGAGAGCGCGATCATTGACGCGCAGCAGGTCATGATGCCGCTGCGCAGCCCATATACGAGCCACCCGCGGCCGCAGAAGAAGCGCAAGATCACCTGCATCGTGTCCCAGTACCAGCGCGCACTGACCCAGCTGATCTCGTCGCTCGATGAGACGCTGCCGTGGTTTATCCTATGCATCAACCCGAACGACCACCAGGAGGCGCGGCTGTGGGACAAGGAGCACGTCCAGCGGCAGATCACTGCCTACGGCCTGGCGGAAATCGCCCACCACAAGAACGCCGAGTTCACTGCCTCGCTGCTGCACAGCGACTTGATCACGCGTTACAGCATTGCATTCAAAAAGTATGTGCGTACCAAGGAGAAGTCGAGCGCCGTCGAGCGCTGCGAGGCGCTGAGGCGGGCGATGGGGTGGGACGACAACGATATGGCGATAGGAAAGACCAAGGCGTTCCTGAGCTTCACGACCTGGCGCACGCTCGAGGACCCGCTGCGCGAGCGCGAGCGCCTGCTGGTATGTGGCATCAAGGAGGATAACGCAGCGTCAATCCAGGCCGAGGACCTGCAGTCGATCTACGAGGACGACGAGATCGAGCTGTTCCCCGACAGCAATGCCGGCGAGGAGGCCGATATCGCCAGTCTGCTCGAATACAGCCAGGCACTGCAGGAGCACCAGCAGGCCATGAACATGGGCATAGAGGTCGACGAGAACATCCAGGGCGAGGATGACCAGACCATCAACGAGGTGTCAGTCAGCGGCGAAAAGGACAAGATGGTGAAGGGGGCGCGCAAGAGCGCTGAGATCGAGGAAGACGACGACAAGGACAAGGTGACGCCGGCCCGCCGCAATTGGCTGACCATCGTGTGGCTGCTGACGTGGTGGATGCCCAGCCCATGTCTGTCGTGGTGCGGCAAGCTGCGGCGCCAGGACCAGCGCATCGCATGGCGCGAGAAGGTAGCGCTGTGCATCATGATCTTCTTCTGCTGCTGCATCATCATCTTCTGGATTGCCGTGCTCGGCATGCTTATCTGCCCCAAGCAGAACGTCTACACCATCGAGGAGATGCGTGGCCACAACACTGCCGACGACGCGCTGATCGCCATCCGCGGCGAAGTGTTTGACATCCAGGGATTCAACCACATGGGCGTCAATTCCAAGTACCTGGTCGACAACAACTACCCCGGCAGCGACATGAGCGACAAGTTCCCTCTGCAGCTCTCGTTTGTGTGTCCGTTCCCGGACCTGGATCCACGCCTGGCGCTGTCGCCCAAGCCCGAGCCGTACACCGACACGTGGCTGCACGACCACCGGTTCTGGCGCCACCCCGACATGGTCGAGGGCGGATACAACTACTACCAGTACCGCTTCATGCGCATCATGCGCGAGAACTACTACCGGGGCAAGATCGCGACCGAGCCGCAGCGCGTTGAGATGGAGGGCAAGGGCATTGGCCTGCCGAACGGCCAGCGCCGCTACTGGTCAATCGTCAACAACGAGATCTTTGATCTGACCGAGTACATCCAGCGCCGCGGCGCACCGTTCGTTGTCGCACCCGACGGCAAGAGCAACGAGACTACCTCGCGCACCTTCCTCGATGACGCCGTGCAGACCATGTTCCAGATGCACCCGGGCCAGGACATCACCGAGAAATGGCGCAAGCATTTTGCCAAGCGGCCCGTCGCCAAGCGCCTGCACTACCAGTGCCTGCGCGGCGCATTCTACGCCGGTGTTATCGACAAGCGCAAGTCATTCCAGTGCTACTTTGCCAACTACGTGCTGCTCGCCAGTTCTGTGGCCCTGACCAGCATCATCTTCTTCAAGTTCCTGGCTGCGTTGCAGCTTGGCAGCAAGCGTGAGCCCGAGGAGCACGACAAGTTCATCATCTGCAATGTCCCGTGCTACACCGAGGGTGAGGAGGGTCTGCGCTCGACATTGGAATCTCTGGCGACGCTGCACTACGACGATAAGCGAAAGCTCATGTTCATCATCTGCGATGGAATGATTGTTGGATCCGGAAACGACCGCCCGACCCCGCGTATTGTGCTGGATATCCTGGGAGTTGATCCAGACATTGACCCGGAGCCGCTCAGCTTCCTGTCGCTGGGCGAGGGCACGAAGCAGCACAACATGGGCAAGGTCTACTCTGGGCTGTTCGAGGCATCGGGCCACGTGGTCCCTTACATTGTGGTTGTCAAGTGTGGCACGCCCCGCGAGCGTACGCGCCAAGGCAACCGCGGTAAGCGCGACTCGCAGATTATCCTGATGCGCTTCTTCAACAAAGTGCATTTCAACCTGGCCATGACCCCGCTGGAGCTGGAGATCTACCACCAGATCAAGAACGTCATTGGCGTCAACCCGGCCTTCTACGAATTCATCATGATGGTGGATGCCGATACGTATGTGTCGCCCGACTCGCTCAACCGCATGGTGTCATGCATGCTGCACGACTCGAAGCTCATGGGCATCTGCGGCGAGACTCAGCTCGCCAACGAGAAGGACACATGGATCACCATGATCCAAGTCTACGAGTACTACATTTCGCACCACCTCAGCAAGGCGTTCGGAGTCACTGTTCGGCTCCGTCACTTGCCTCCCCGGCTGCTTCTGCATGTACCGTATCCGCACGCCCGAAGCCAACCAGCCCCTGCTGATTGCAAACCAAATGGTCCAGGACTACTCTGAGAACAAGGTCGACACCCTCCACAAGCGCAATCTGCTGCACCTCGGTGAGGACCGGTACCTAACTACGCTGATGCTCAAGCACCACCCGTACTACAAGATGAAGTTCACGTCAGATGCCCAGTGCCGCACCAATGCCCCGGATACCTGGCAGGTGCTTTTGTCGCAGCGCCGCCGCTGGATTAACTCGACTGTGCACAACCTTCTCGAGCTTGTGTTCCTGCCCCGGCTCTGCGGATTCTGCTGCTTCTCGATGCGCTTCATTGTGTTTATCGATCTCGTCTCGACCATCGTGATGCCCGCCACAGTTGTTTATCTCGGATACCTGATCTACCAGCTCGCCATCAGCACCTCTGATACGCCGCTTGTGTCCGTGTACCTGCTAGCAGCGGTCTACGGCCTGCAGGCAATGCTGTTTGTGATCAAGCGCCAGTGGCAGCATATCGGCTGGATGATCGTTTATCTGCTGGCCCTGCCTGTGTTTTCGTTCTTCATCCCGATCTACGCTTTCTGGCACTTTGACGATTTCTCGTGGGGCAACACCCGTGTCGTGGTCGGCGATGGCAAGAAGCCAAAGTTTGTGGCCGAGGTCGAGGAGTTCGACCCGTCGGTGATCCCGCTGCGCAAGTGGGACGAGTACGAGCAGGAGATCCTGTACGGCCAGCCCGAGAAGGCGCGCATGGATGACATGCGCAGTGAAATGAGCAGCCGTGCCAGCATGTACTTTGGCCCGCCGCGTCCGGGCTCGGCCGCCGGCTCAGTCTATCCTGTCAACAACTACGGGTACTACCACGACGGCGGCGCCAACATGCAAATCATGAACCAGAATATGGGCATGGCTCCGGCCATGAGTGTGCATGGCGGCGATATGGGCGGCGATGCGGCTTCAATCGCCGGCACCAGCATGATGCACCGCAATGGCGGCGGCGGTCAGGGTGGCGGATTCATGGGTGATGCAATTTCCTTGCATATACCACAGTTCAGCCTGAATACCGGATTCATGGGCGGCAACGGCGGCTCGCTTATGCCTGATAGCGGGCCCGTGCCGTATCCGTCGGGAATGCCCAACGAGGTGCTGATGCAGTCGGTGCGCCGGATACTCAGCTCGGTTGACCTGATGCTTGTGACCAAGAAGCAGGTGCGCCAGCAGGTCGCCCAGGACTGCAACATGGACATGGACGAGCTCAATGCCCGCAAGTCGTTCATCAACGTCTGCATCGACGAGGTCCTCAACGAGCGCCTGTGAGTGCAGTGTCTCCGTTTCTCTTCCTGGTCTTTTTACCCTCTCTTCATTTCTTTCATCAAGAATTGCTTTGGAACTCATACACTGCGAGTTTGTTCACCAGGCTGAATGGTGCTCTGCCATTCTGTCACGCACAGGCTCTATTTATAGACGCGCCGCATGGCTCATCTGCCGCTGCTGCTGGGGCGGGAATTCAATCTATTTTTGCAGAGCGCCTATTTTTGTTCAGCTCTCTGGGAACAATGGCTCGTCTACGCACCGGCTGGCATGTTCCTGCCTTCTGGCTGACGGGAGCCCTGCCATTGTGAGCCAGCACCGCCGGGCTAGCCATGCAGAAGATACCTGTGACCGGCCCCGCTGTTCATCAAACACCCGAATCTATTTATGAAGCTCCTGCATGTCCTGGCTGCGAGAGCGCATTTTTTATTTTTGGGGAAAGGCAGTACAAGCAGCACGCTACTGGGGATTCGTCGGGCCAATAGTGTTGTTGTCGCAAAACAGATCGCCCCTTTGCAACACGGTATTCTCAGCGCTGCCAGTTCGCACTCAATCTTCTCTATTTTGTGCGCTGGACAGCTCTTCGTGCTTCCTCCTTCTCTTCCTCCCCAGTATACCTCACCGTCCTTTCTTTCTCCCAGTTCATCACATACCTTTTCCATCCCCTTTTCCATCTTTTCTACTAGCCTCGCTAGATCCCCTCTGCCCCGTGCGCCAAGCCTCGCACCTATTCTTCTGAGCCCCTCTCCTCACTTCTTGTAATCGATTTCTTGTTAGTACAATAGCCCTGTTTACCTAAACAGAAAAAGAACCCGAGGAACTGGGGTGCACTATCCTTTTTTCAATTAATCCACGAGGTTTTGCTGAATACTGCCGATGAACAGTCAGAGAAACGACGACTTGACGAAGCTCAAGAATGCGGATGATGTGACCAAGGAGGAGATCCTCGACGAGCTCATCAGCCGCTACGAGCAGCGGCCCCAGTCGCAGCCGTACACAGCCATCGGCGACCGCGTGCTGGTGGCCTTTAATCCGTTTGAGAGCCAGCCCATGCACTCGGACCAGACCGCATTGACATACATCGACGACTACAGAGACACCACTGTGGGCCGCGAGCCGCTGCCGCCGCACATCTTCAAGACTGCCGAGGAGGCGTACCTCCACATGCGCCGCACTGGTCTCAACCAGAGCATTGTCTTCATGTAAGTATACACACACACCCCATGGCAGCTAGGCGATGCATGCAAATGACGGGTGGAGACTGGACTCGTCGTTTCCCTGCTGCCCACAGTGGACCAAGGAAAAGAAGAGCAATCTCGCCCATGGTGTGCACGCTAAAAATAGTCGGCACTGTGAATAGCGTGCTTTTTTCGCTCAAAAGTTGGGCAGCGTTTATCCTGGCTGGTGAAAGAACCGGCCCCACTCAGATGTTTTTATTCTAGTCTGCACGGCTTTGCTGACAATCGTTTTTCTTTTGGACCACCGAAAAAAATCGCTGCATTTTTTCCGTGGGGGCCATTTTCTCCTACTGCCGTTATAGTGGTGCGGCGGGAAGTGGAAAGACAGAGCAGCGGCGACTGGCGATTCGCTTCTACTCGCTACTGCGCTCGCAGTCGAAAAAGGACACGCGGCTGTACAACCGGATCCAAAACGCGGACATTGTGCTCGAGGCGTTCTCGCACGCAAAGACGGTCTCGCACAACAACGCCTCGCGCGTGGGCACGTACTCGGAGCTGCAGTTCGACCAGCGCGGCCGCACCGTGGGTCTGAAGACGCTGACGTATCTGCTGGAGAAGGCGCGCGTGACGCATGTGCCGCAGGACGAGCGCAACTTCCATGCGTTCTACTACCTGGCCAACGGTGCTGCGCCCGAGGAGCGCGAGAAGTTCGGCCTGATGCACACGCAGTACGAGTACCTGAACCGCCCGGGCACCGTGCAGCGGATCCACGGATTCAGTGACGTCGAGCGGTTCCGTGAGCTGATCGGCGCCATGAGCGAGGTCGGGCTCGGCCACAAGTACCAGCACCATATCTTCTCGGTGCTGTCGGCGATCCTTGCCCTGGGCAACCTCCAGTTCACGTACCAAAAGGTCGACGAGATGAGCGCTGCTGAGGTGCGCAACACCGAGGTGCTGGAGCACGCCAGCCGGCTGCTGGGCTTCGGCAGCGACACCCTGCTCGGCCTGCTGACGGTCAAGACCAAGCAGGTTGGCAACGACAAGTACACGGTGTATCTGGATAGCGATGGCGCCGTGGCCCGTCGCGACGATCTGGCCCGGTCGCTGTACTCGCTGCTATTCAACTGGATGATCGAGTTCGTCAACTCGAAGGTGTGTAAGGAAGACGCCGACCGCCACAACTTCATCGGCCTGGTTGACTTCCCCGGCTGGTACACGGTTCGCAGCAGCACGTACGAGCAGATGGTCAACAACTACACCAGCGAGCGCCTGCAGCATTTCATGTTCCACCAGATCTTCGAGGCCGGCAATGCCGAGTACGAGGCCGAGGGAATCGTCGATGCTCTGCCGAGCGTCGAGTTCCCAGACCGCACCATGTGCCTGGATCTGTTCATGAAGGGCAAGACCGGACTGTTTGCGACCATGGACCGCCAGGCAGTCGAGTACCTGAGCCCCGAGAAGACCGGCAAGAAGGGCAAGAAGAGCGCCGGCCCGCGCGAATTCGATGCGACTGTATCGGACCGCCAGGCCAGCGTGCAGCTGCTCAGCGCCTTCAACAAGCTGCACAACTCGCGCACCGGCGACAGCAACCCGTACTTTTCGTCGGGCGAGAGCAAGAACGAGATGAACTCGTTCACGGTTGCGCATTTCTGGGGCAGCGTCAGCTACAACGTCGACGACTTTGTCGAGAAGAACCTGGATCAGCTCAGCGCCGACTTCGTCGCTGTGTTCCGCGGCGACGGCACCGGCGAGAATCCGGGCACCGGTAACGGGTTCGTCGCCGGCCTGTTCTCGAGCAAGACCCTGGCTACCGAGGTGCACCCGCGCAACGAGAAGGCCGTGGTCCAGGCGCAGGCGCCCTCAGTCCCCACCCGCGCTCCGTCGATGATGCGCTCGAAGAAGGGCGGCCACTCGCGTGTCGCCAAGGTCGCCTGCGTTGTGACGCAGTACCAGCGCGCCCTCAACGACCTAATTGCGACGCTCGACGACACGCTGCCATGGTTCGCTCTCTGCATCAAGCCTAACGAGCAGGGCCGCCCCCACTGGACCGATGCCCGTCGCGTGCAGGCCCAGACCGACTGCTTCAGCCTCGATGCCATCGTCAAGCGCAAGCGCGCAGAGTTCTCAGCCGTACTCGGCATCAGCGATTTCTGCCAGCGTTACGCCAGCGTGATCGAAGACTATGTCGCAACCGTCGACCCTGAGGACCCCCGTGCCCAGGTGCTGGCGCTCAAGCAGGCGCTGCAGCTGTCCGACTCGGACATGGCCATTGCTGAGAGCAAGGTGTTCCTGAATTACTCAGCCTGGCGCCGCATCGACGACCCGATCCGCGGTATCGAGCGCATGGAGATAGGCAACAAGCGCCGTGACCGCAAGGAGTCGCGTGCCATCAGCAGCACCTACGATGCTACTGCCGGCGATGGCTACCAGGACACGCTGGGCAGCCAGTCGGAGGCCAATCTGATGCTCAACGCGCAGCCGCTGGGCCAGCACAACGCTGCTGATATCGGCGGCCTTTCGGCACAGCAGGCGCGTGCTCTCAAGGGCCGCATGCTCGGCGGCGGTGGCAACGACACACGGTCGTACTACTCGGACGACGACGGCTACCAGGACATGGGCGTCAACGGCTCGGAGATCATGAGCGAGCGCGAGTTTGCGCCTGGCTACGATACCACCACCCCCGGGTCGGTTAGCCGCGCTGCCTCGCTGAAGCAGGGCGTGTCGGGAGCCGTCAATGAGGACGATGAGGACGAGCCCGAGCACCCAAAGACGCGCGCGCGCAAGTACTGGCTGTGCTGCGTGTGGGCAAACACGTTCTGGGTTCCGTCCCCGCTGCTAAAGTGCTGCGGACGCATTAAGCGCCGTGACCAGCGGCTGGCGTGGCGCGAGAAACTCACCCTATGTCTGATCATCTTCTGGAGCTGTATCTTTGTCGTGTTCTGGATCGTCGGCCTGGGGCTCATTCTGTGCCCGAAGCAGCACGTGTACTCGCTCTCGGAGCTGACCGAGCACCAGGAGACCAACGATGCGCTGATTGCGATTCGCGGCGAGGTCTTTGACGTCAAGAACCTCAACCACTTTAACATCAACGTCGACTACCTGAAGAAGGGCAACTTCCTGGGCCGGGACCAGACTGCGTTGTTCCCGCAGCAGCTCTCGTTTGTGTGCCCGTTCCCGGACCTGGATCCGCGCCTGTCCATGACTTACCGACCCAAGCTGTACACCCCCACATACTTCCATGACCACCGCTGGTGGCGCCATCCGACCGACAAGGGTTACAACTACTACCAGATGCGGCTGATGCGGCTGATGCGTGAAAAATACCACAAGGGCCATGTCGCGTTCGATCCTAAGGTGCTGTTGAAGGAGGCCCGGGACCATAGCGACATTTACCGCTGCATCATCCACCAGCAGGTGTTTGATTTGTCTGACTACATCAAGTCGCAGGGTGCGTCCTATATGGTTGTGCCCGTCGGTCAGCCAAACTCGACGAACACGATAGCTAAAAAGCTGTTCCTGGACGATGAGATATTTACCATGTTCGATCAGAACAGAGGCCAGGACATCACGGAGCAGTGGGATGCCCACTTTGCTGACAAGCCCGATGGCAAGGCTCTCCACAAGCGGTGCCTGCGCGGTGCCTTCTACATTGGCGATGTCGATTTGCGCAAGTCTGCACGCTGCTATGCCGCCAACTACCTGCTCTTGGCTGGTTCGATCGCTCTGGTTCTGCTCATTTTTGTGAAGTTCATCGCTGCGCTGCAGTTTGGCAGCCGCCGCGAGCCCGAGCCCGGAGACAACTTTATCGTGTGCAACGTTCCCTGCTACACGGAGGGCGAAGACTCGCTGAAGAACACCATTGATTCGCTGGCCCGCCTCAAGTACGACGACAAGCGCAAGCTGCTGTTCATCGTGTGCGACGGTATGATCATGGGCTCCGGCAACGACCGCCCGACTCCGCGCATCGTGCTGGATATCCTCGGCGTCGACCGCGACCAGGAGCCGGAGGCCCTCAGCTACATTGCCCTGGGCGAGGGATCCAAGGAGCACAACATGGCCAAGGTCTACTCGGGTCTGTACGAGATTGCTGGCCACGTCGTTCCCTACCTGGTCATCGTCAAGTGCGGTACTCCCAACGAGCGCAACCGCCCTGGCAACCGTGGTAAGCGCGACTCGCAGATCATGCTCATGCGCTTCTTCAACAAGGTGTTCTTTGATCTGCCCATGGTCCCGCTCGAGCTCGAGATGTACCACCAGGTCAAGAACGTCATTGGCGTCAACCCGGCCTTCTACGAGTACGTGCTCATGATTGATGCCGATACCGTGGTGTTCCCCGACTCGCTCAACCGTCTTGTGGGCGCCATGGCTCACGACCAGAAGATTCTCGGCATTTGCGGCGAGACCACGCTGGCCAACGCAAAGAGCTCGTGGATCACCATGATGCAGGTCTACGAGTACTTCATTTCGCACCATCTGACCAAGGCCTTCGAGTCGCTGTTCGGCTCAGTGTCGTGTCTGCCTGGATGCTTCTCGATGTACCGCATGCGCACGGCTGACAGCGCCCGCCCGCTGCTGATCTCGAACCAGATCATCGAGGAGTACTCGACGAACCGGGTCGAGACGCTGCACGAGAAGAACCTGCTGCATCTCGGTGAGGATCGCTATCTGACCACGCTGGTGCTGAAGCACTTCCCGTACTACAAAAACAAGTTTGTGCCTGATGCCAAGTGCATGACCAACGCGCCCGACCAGCTCAGCATTCTGCTGTCGCAGCGTCGTCGCTGGATTAACTCGACTGTGCACAACCTGTTTGAGCTTATCTTCCTCCCCCAGCTGTGCGGTTTCTGCTGCTTCTCGATGCGCTTCGTTGTCTTCATCGACCTGATCACCACCATTATCATGCCAGCGACGCTCGTGTATCTGGCGTACCTGATCTACCAGCTGACCAACCCCGACTCGACGACCTCGTACATTTCGCTGTACCTTCTGGCCGCCATCTACGGTATGCAGGCACTGATCTTCATCCTGAAGCGCCAGTGGCAGCATATCGGCTGGATGATCGTGTACATTATTGCCATCCCGCTGTTCTCGTTCCTCATTCCGATCTACGCGTTCTGGCATTTCGACGATTTTTCGTGGGGTAACACCCGTGTCGTGGTCGGCGAGTCCGGTCGCAAGCACATCTACACGGTGGACAACGAGAAGTTTGACACGACGACGATTCCGCAGCGCAAGTGGTCCGACTACGAGCAGGAGCTGCTGTGGGAGGCCCACTCTGCCAGCCACCACGACGGTGGGTCGCAGTATGGCGGTGCCATGTCTGACGCTGGCTCGAAGCTGGCCGCTGCACACAACGTGCGCTCGGGCTCGGCCATCGGCAACGTTCCCCAGTCGATGCTGGGCTACGCCAACACGCAGTCCATGTACAATGCCAACTCGGTGTACAACGACGGCGGCTACGGCTACAACCCGATGGGCGTCAATAACATGACTGTGAACCCGATGGCCAGCAACGGCATCGACTACCTGGGCTCGGTGTCTGGACGCGCATCGCCGATGATAATGCCGACATCCAGCGCCTACGAGATGGTGCCGATGGGCAGCGTTGGCCCGCAGTCCCGCGTCGGCAGCATGGTTATGCCGCAGGCTGTTGACCCGCGCCTGAGCCAGGTCAGCGGCAACCCGTTCGTGCAGCAGGACCCGCGCATGTCGGCGTACTCGGTCGGCTCAAACGTCGCTCCCAACCAGATGATGATGGGCGGCATGCAGCAGCCGATGATGCACCCGGCCACCATGATGGAGCAGCCGGTGCCAGTCAGCGCCAACATGGACCAGACTGGCATGCTGAACATGTTCCCAGCATCTGATCCCAGCGTGACTGCCGCATCGTCGCTGGCCCAGCAGAGTTGGCCGTCGGGCATCCCGGACGAGCAGATCTCGGGGTACGTTGCCGAGATCATTGCCACCGCCGACCTGATGACCATCACCAAGAAGCAGGTGCGCGAGCAGATCATGTCCCGCTTCGGCATCCAGGCTGAGGAGGCCAAGGCCCGCCGCGACTTCATCAACCAGTGCATTGGCCAAGAGCTGCAGAAGCGCAGCTAAATTGCGTGTTTGGCTGCTTCGCATAGACACAGGCGGCGTTTCCACATGCCGCAAATACTTTTCTGAAATTCCTACTACACTTTCGAACATTTTCACAATACCAATTCATTCTACGGATTGACAATGGCGAATGTGTGTGCGAGACGGGAATGTTTAGCCGAGGCTCTGCTCTTACATTTCGGTGCGGTTGGTGCCAGTTAGCGTTCGTGTGTCTAGTGGGACTTTTCATGGGCCAGCATATGTCTATGACCTTAGTCATCACCCGTTACACGATTGGTAAGCCCAAGGCCGGTGAGACCATCTTGGTCTCTTCGGCTTCGGGTGCTGTTGGCCAGATGGTTGTTCAGCTCACCAAGGCCCGGGGTCTGCGTGTTATTGGTGTTGCTGGTTCAGACAAGGTCGAGTTTGTCAAGAGCATTGGTGCCGATGCTGCCTTCAACTACAAGACTTCTCGCAACTTTGCCATGTCGATCAAGGAGGCTGCTCCCAAGGGCATTGACATCTACTTTGACAGCGTCGGTGGCGAGTTCCTGGACGCTGCTCTTGCCAATATCAACACTGGTGCGCGCATCATCTCGTGCGGTGTTCTTTCTCAGATGAACCTCAAGCCTGAGGAAAAGTACGGTGTGAAGAATATTGGCAATACCCTGGCTAAAACTGCCACTCTACAAGCTGTGCTTGTTTACAACCATTACAATACTCCAGTGGAGATCGAGTTTGTCGACGAGATCAGTGTGCTGTACAGAGAAGGCAGGATCCAGTATCGCGTTGACGAGACTGTTGGACTGGAAAGCGCTCCTCAGACAGTTCTGAACCTGTTTAATGGGAAGAGCTTCGGACGCAGTGTCGTCAAGGTCTAGCTCATCAGATTGCATTCCTCTTATCGCTGCACTGTCATGTTCAGTTTGGCATCTACATTTTTACTAGTTGAGGTACCAATAAAACCGTATACCATCGGAATATAAGCAACATACACGGTAGAGCTTAAACCAGCTAGCACATGGTGTAAGCCCTGAGCAGGACGGCTGCCTTGCCACCACTAAAGCTAATAAGCAATTAGTGTTTTTCACCTTGAAACTCTTGCTGAGAATATTGACATGTATAAGGGTAGTACAGTTTGGAGGCACTGATTCCGCTTGTCGTTGAAAAGAGAGAGAAGGGCAGAATTGGCTTGGCCTATGGTGCAGAACGCTAGTGCGCTCAGCCAAATGCAGATAGCATGGACCTTTACGCACTAGCCGGACGAAGAATGAAAAGCGCTTTGCTTGCACATCAGGATAATGGTACCATTGGCTGGCATTGGGGCACTTCAATCCTGCTGGCATGTGTGGAATTTCCTCAAGGATTTACATACCTCCGAGAAAAGTCTACACAAAAAAGTCGCTGCTGTCAATCTCTTCGTCTGCTATGACCGCTGGTTGGAACATAGCTCGCAGACTTGCTGCCCTAGAAAAGTCCTAGACTACAGGCCTCTCTGCTTTGCTCGCTTCATTTGTATCATTTATTACATTATTAGTTTTGCCCTCTCATTCCCTTTCATATCGCTGGCTTTTGGTCCACATACCGCAGCTTGATCAGCCATATAAAACCTAGGAGGAATACAGAATAAGGAGGTTCATAGGATGAGGCTGTACTATCGGCGCCTCGCACTCCTGGTGGTCTCCCAGATACTTGCGTTCTGGATTCTAATCAAGATTCTGGGCAGCCCAGGCGTGCAGACATTGCGCGCGGACAGTGGGCACATGGCTCTCCGACAATGGGTTCTATCCGTGCACAATACGCAAGCTCCCAATGATATTCGAGCACGGCGATGCGCACTACTTTGTTATCTGGGAGTCATCATGCCCGTCGGGGAATCCGGTAGTTGAATGGTGGGCGGATGATGCTAAGGCTCGAGGCGTGTAACTGTCGAGCTAGGTATAGGCGCATCGACGCCAACCACCACAGATACACAGCGATTTTCGGGCCAGTTGGCAATGCCGCGGATGTGTTCTACAAGGTCAGCAACTACCGCCAAGGCACACAGCAGTACAGGATCCATAGACCAGCTAAACATAGCCTGCACCGCGTCCTGGTGATGGCCGACAACCAGAACGAACCTGCAAACTTCCGCCGTGTACTGGGCAGAGTCCGCAAACTCTACGGCCCTGGGTGTCTATCCAGACATGACCTTGCATGCAGGCGATGTTATCCAGATACCCGAAAAGCTGGAAGACTGGCAGAACCAGTTTTTTGCGCCACTGGAAGACGTCGGTGGCCTGCAGCACCGTTCGCCGATAATATTCGTGCCAGGCAACCACGACCACGACAAAAGCCGGCGGACCAGACAACCACAACTATTACACAGACATGTACCATGGGCTGTTTGATTCCGAGGACCTGAGCAAGACATTGGTGGCCAACGGCACATACCACCAGTTCTACCACAGCGTGAGCGTGGGCACAGCACGCATCATTGTGCTGGACGCAGAATGCCCGTCCCCGGAGCAGAGTGTGTTTTTGAAGCGCGAGTTGCAGTCAGCGGTGTTCCAAGGCGCTGAATTCAAGATCATTGCGATCCATGTTCCGCCCTACGTCGAGTTCTGGATCCATATGCGTGGAACGACAAGGGTGAGAAGCACTGGGACGAGCACATCCGGACAGAGTATGACCCGCTATTCCGCAAACACGGTGTACACCTGGTCATCTCTGGCCACCAGCACAACTACCAGAGGTCGACGGTGCATCGGGGCCCTGGGTATGCACCAAACGATTCAATCACATATGCCATCGTTGGTGGTGCTGGTGGCGGCCTGGATCTGAAAAGGGTTGAGGACTACCAGATGTACAATGTCACGTACTTTGATCACCACTTCGTCAGCTTGGACATCGAGAATAAGCAGCTGCACTGGGTCGCACGCAACGTTGCTGGCGAGACTATCGACGAGTTTGTCTTCCAGCACTAGTGTATGAGCGCACACGACAATATCTTTCAATGTTGTGAAATGATTCATTTTATGAGAATAGTCGGGCGCACAGCGCAGGACGCTAGAGATATTACGTTGTAAAAACAGGCAGAGGCTCTTGCGAGAGTTTACCAGTAGCCGCCATAGTACGGGTAGCCGTAGCCGCCATAGCCACCGTAGCCGCCGTAGTACGGTAGCCGTATCCACGTACAGACCGCCGTAGCCACCGTACAGACCGCCGTAGCCACCATACATGCCACCATAGTACGGGTATGCCCACATTCCCTTGCCGCGAGTGCCCGAGGGGCCAGCAGCGCCATGCATGGCAGCAGCCTCAGGACCAGCGCCAGTGGCCTGTGGGCCAGCCATCGGAGAGCCCTGGGGACCAGCCATGGGGGAGCCCTGGGGAGAAGCGCCACCGCCCATCTGAGGAGTAGCAGAAACAACGGCCGATGAGGCGACGAGAAGAGAAGCAAGCGTAGCGAAAGTGTTCATTGTTGCTGTTGCTGTTGCTGTTGCTGTTGCTGTTGCTGTTGCTGTTGTTAGAAAATGTTGATGATGTTGCTGTTGAGATGACGGATAGTGCAGATACCATGGATTTTATACCACATTGCGACAAGCGAGACACTGCTGTGTTTGAATGGCAATAGTACTAGGCTCCTAGAAAAATCGACGCAAACAGGCAATTCCAGCTCTTCTACCGCGCAGCAGTAGCATCCAGGCAGAAAACAGAGGCAGAAAACAGAGGCAGAAAACAGAGGCAGAGAGCAGCAGGAAAACCCGCGCATATTCCAGGCAGTACATGTCCAATGTTTTCCCACTGACACTTCACGTATCAAAACCTCTCATGCAACAAACGACTGCCATATTATTAACTGCATTTACAACTCGGAGTACACGTTTACCGTCATGCCCACAAAGTACACGGCCATTGCTGCCAGGCCAACTGCACGAGTCATGCGGTACTGCTGGCGCGGCACGATGACGACATACACCAGAGTGTTGAACAGCAGGCACGCGGTGCTGACCATGATCGACTTTGACGAGATCTGTATCTCGACTGCATCGCCATTCGAGCCCCTATGTGACATGGCGCTGACGGCTGCTGTGCCGACGCCCAGCAAAATGTTGACCATGGGCCCACCAAAGCATGCGGCCAGAGCCATAGTCGGATAGCCCATGGTA
>NW_024468431.1:0-21001 GCF_002104995.1 Linderina pennispora | reverse complement strand
TAGAGTTTCAAAAAGTTCAGCAGTGCCTGGTCGACGTTGTCCACGCCTGCCCTGTAAATCGCACCCTTTGCGCGGCACACGGGACAGTTGAACATGCGGCGGCGCGATGCCTTGACCACGCAGCGCGAGCAGAAAACGTGGTTGCACTCGAGACGCAGCGGACGCCAGGCGACGTTCAGGCACATTGGACATAGATAGTCGTCGATCTGCGGCACAATACCGACCAGGTCATTGTGGATAGTGAAGATGAGCGCCTTGGTCAGCGTGGTGGTGTCGATGGCGACGAACTGCGGGAACTGGGTCTTCGCCACCAGGTGTGTGCGCTTATCGTGCTTCTTGATGATTTTCCGCGTGGCCGCCTCGTTCATCTCCTGCAGCAGCTTCATGTAAATGAGCTCCGTGTTCAGCTTGTAGAAGCTGACCAGCAGCTTGCCCGACAGCTTGTCGCGGAACTTGCGTGGCAGACCGAGCTTTTCGATATGCCGTGTAAAGGCGGGTAAACCGCTCCTGGCCCTCGTGCGCCGAATTCGTCGGCCGGAAGTCTCCCTCAGTATGGCTCCAGATATCCGCATCCATGTAGAGCCGGAAGATCTCGCGCCAGATCTCGAAATCATGCTTGAACGGCGACGTGACCGCAGTTAAATCGACGCCCAGCGTCTGCACATTCGTGTTGTACTGGTGCGTGTAGTCTTTCTCGAACGCCCGCGTCCGCTCGATGTAGTCAATCAGCTGGTCGAAAAACGCCTGGTCGGTTTGCAGCCGCACCGTCACCTGCGTTTCCGTCACGTTGCGTCCTGCTTTGTCTCAATCTGTACGACGTTCCCGGCAACGTGCGGGGTGTTGCTGGTGGGGGGCACGATGGCGGCTTCCGGGAGGCTGATTTGCTGCGCCAGCGTGGGTGTGGTTGGCGGCAGAGACAGTTCGTCGAGGGGCGCCGATCCATCGTCGTTCAGCTCCACGATTGGGTCGATAGGCGGCGACACCGGGTGGCTGCGCAACTTGACTGTGATGACCGGATGCACAACGCCGTCTCGTCTTCTATGTACAAAAGGGAGATGTCCGGTTAGAAGCATGCTGCATGGGCATCAGCGTGACCTGGAATACGGGTCATCCGGGCAGTGGGTGCATGATGCATGCAAGTGTGGGAGCGAAAAAAGATGCAGCAGACAGATCAACCTGTTCTCGCGCATGTCACGCTCCCCCCATTTCTTAAGCAACCTGGAAAATAGGAATTCAATGCGGAGGGAGCATGGCTATTGTTCCAGTTCCGTTGCCTCTCCCTATCTTACGTACGCGATCGCTGGTGTGGGGAGCAGAAAAGGGGGTGGAGGACGGAGGCAAGAGTGGGTTGGGGACCCAATGGTTGGGATTCAAACAGTTTGTATCCGTGACAAAAAATTGTGGAGGCGAGGGCTTAGAACCCAGGGGCCAAAAATTCTAGCCATTACTTACTCTCAATGAGATACTCGATCTTGCCCGCAGTGTCAGCAGTAGACACGGGCCCAGACAAGGCGCTATCGGCCTGGTCAGTGGTCTCCTGGGACATGATGCTGGCGGCGCCGCTGTGCACAGACTCGGAGTCCAAAAGAATCGCGTCGTCGGATATGGCCGAGGCATCGAGGTTGAGCAGGCGGAAGGTGTCGTCGAGCTCGTTCACGATGCGCTTGATGTTTTCTTCAGCAGCTTGTACTGGATAATGTATGGCTGCCAGTCCTCGGGCAGCTCCTTGGCGCTGGTTTCGATTGTCTTGCCAAACTTCATTACGGGGAGAAGTAGCGTAGAAATACAAAAAGATATCAAGAAGCAGGATATAAATGAAAAGCGTGGTGAGAGAAAAGAAAATGAGCAGGCAGCAGACAGCAAAAGACGTTGAAAGTGTTGGCCAAACGGGCACGGCGCCGGGTAACAGCACTCGCAGAAATTATCTTTTAATCTGGTGGTTGGACCACACAGCATGCAGCACGATGATGCTGCGTTTCACGATTTGCCCCGCCCGCCTATGTGCATTGGTCGGTTGGGCGGGGGCGACGAGGAACCCGAAACGATGTCGGATCAACCTCTGGGTGGGTGGCAAATAAACATGAGCAATACATACATATCCATTAGTGCGCAAGTTTCTACACGCACACGCCACATCAGCGCTATTCCGCACAGCACACCCGACCCTGGGGGCCGATTGTTTGCGAATGTCACCATCAGGTTTACTGCGTGCTCGGTTTGGTTAGTGCAGCAATTCAAAATTGTATTTTTGGTTTACAACACCAGAAAAGGCACTAAGGGAAGCCTAGAGGCGAGGGGTTCTACGTGGAAACAACGCGGGAATGGGGTTGCTTAGTCGAACAGACCGAAGCCCATGTCGTCGTCGGACTCCTCCTCCTCCTCAGCGGGCTTCTCCTCCACGGCAGCCTCGGCGGCACCGCCGGCGGCAGCGGCACCACCAGCAGGGGCGGCACCACCCGAGGGGACGGAAGCGAGCTTGGACGAACCCTCAGCGATGAGCTCGGCAATGTCCTTGCCCTCAAGCTCGGCGAGGAGCTTGGAAATGCGCTCGCTGTCGGCGTCAATGCCAACGGACGAGAGGATGCTCTCGATGCCCTCAGCGGACGGGGTGGTCTCAGCGAGCTGGAGCAGAAGGTAGGCGGCAATATAACGCATTTTAGACTACACAAATTCGGAATGATTGGAGGTGATTCAGTGAAATGCTCAGGGCGGCGTTTTGCGTCGCATTGCGTATCCATCGATCCAGCGAGTCCGGCGCGCGCATCCATTCAGCGTCGAATCCACAAGCGTACATTTATTCGGCTTACTTAACGCAAGGTTTAACCGGGGTGTCGGAGCTATTAAGTTTTTCAACGAACGACAAGGTACGGAGAGAGAGAGGCTCTACACTTTGGTGCGGTTTGGCAGATAGTTTTAATGCACTAGCAAGAAAACGCAGATTTGAAAAAAAAAACTCGAAAAAGGTGCGATCAGAAGATCAGATCACAGTATCCTGATCAAGAAGCAGCGGCTTTGCTGACAGTGGAGCTGATTTCATGCGGAGAATGGGCAGCGCAGGCGCTAAGCAGGCCCGTTGCCCACTCGTACTTCTCTGCAAATTCAACCCCCCATATCAATTCTAACAAGTTCGCCCTAGAGAGCAATGTACAGCCAGACACTGCTACGGACAGCAACAGCGGCACCCAGATTCGCAGGCGTGAGCCGGGCCGCTTCGGCGCGGAGGTTCATTTCGCTCAAATCACTATTTGCACCCTCGCCGAAAGGTGACGGCGGGGTGAGCGGGGGATCGGGGCAGCAACGGCTGCTGGTGAAGAGCAACGATCTGTTCCACCCACTATCCAAGTCGCCGATCAAGGAGATGCGCGAGAAGGGCTTGCTGATCCAGGAGCACGGCAGCTGCCCGACGTGTGTCAGCGAGACGTCGAGCAGCGGCACGGCAGCGGACACGCGAGCCCATGTTCGAGTGCCCCGACTGCGGGTATCCGACACACTGCAGCGAGACGCACTGGGTCAGCGACAAGCAGCACCACGCAGAGCACTGCGGGTACCTGCGGGAGGCGAACGAGGACGAGCACGATCTGCGGTCGGGACGCACGCTGCGGGAGTTCGAGTTCCCGTCGGCGCAGCTGCCGGAGGTGGTGGTGAATCTGAGCGACTGGGACACGTTCCTGTACACGCGGTCGTTCACAAACGTGGAGTCGGACCGGTCAATGCGGCACGTGAGCAAGGTGCTAACGTACCCGATCACGATGGGCGCGGTGCTGCACCAGTACAGCCCGTTTGCGCTGGGCGCGGGGCTGACACCCGAGGGCCTGAAGTCGCTGACGGCGCTGCGGACGACGATCAAGGAGCACGAGCTGGCACGCAGCGAGAAGGAGCTGGAGATGCAGGTCACGCCGCTGCGCGTGTTTGTGCTAGGCGCGCGCGCCGAGGCCATGCTGCCGCCGCACCTGTATCTGCAGCTGTCGTATCTGCTGCCGCACAGCCCGATCAACATCTACTTTGTCGGTCCAGAGTGCATTCCGTCGCCCGACGAGACGCGCTCGACCATTGCCGTGTCGTCGCGTCTGGCGCTCAAGTACCACAAGGGCTACTTCCACGACGCCATCTGGAACTTTGCCCCCTTTGATCCGTACACCGACATCTTCTTCATGTTCAGCCCCGGTATCGCCCACCCGCGCGGCCGCGACGGCTGGCGTCCCACCGTCGAGAAGCTGCTCGAGACAAAGTGCGCCGTGTTTGCCACCGGCTTCCACGAGAAGGACATGCTGAGCGACGTCAAGGCGCTGGAGGACGACTTTGCCGGCAAGATGGACTGGCTGCTGCAGCCCCAGCCGAACCCCTTTGCCAGCCTCAAGCGCGACTTTGGCATCCGCAACCTGCGCGAGTGGGCCATTGCCAACTGGGGCATCTACGGCTTCCGCGGCAAGAGATACGAGGTCCAGGGCAAGAAATCATAATTTTTCCCGTGTTAGCCCAACAACAAGCCCAATAGCGCCCCTATCCGGCCACATAAAAAATTTGCTTGAAAACCGGGTGGCATCTGCCTCTCGCTGGCAGCCCACCACTCTTTTTTCCACGCGTCTCAGCTGTTTATACTTTCTCTCCTCTCAAATTTCCCTCCTCGTCCTTTCTGTCCCCTCCCTCCACAACCAGCAACATACAAAAAGAAAACCATGCCTGGCAAGAGTAAGTTGTCCTGGCCAGACGCGTCGGTCGGAGCTATTGATGGGGAATAAACATGTCGCCGCTGGGCGGTTCAGATAAGCTTCTCCTGGGCTCGGTATTTTCAGGGGGTGCTTAGGATTTTAGGCATACTGAAGGCCGGAGCAAGCTGCCGTATCCACTATATGGGCACCCTGAGTGTTCAGAAATGGGCGATAAAGCAGGCCATGATTCATGTTTTTGACAAAACCAGGCTGCATCACGCTTACCCCCTGCATCTGCAATATAGGAGCACGTAAATCAGACACGGCCCCCGTCGCCACCAACGGCTCCGCGGCAAAGAAGAGCAAGGTGCTGACCGTCGAGGTCAAGGCCCCGGTCAAAACACGCGTCATTCCCGCGAGGAACGCCACTGCGAAGAAGACCACGCCGCCTGCTGCGAAGAAGACCACGCCGCCTGCTGCGAAGAAGGCTGCTCCAGCTAAGAAGGCTGGTCCTGCTAAGAAGGCTGGTCCGGCTAAGAAGGCTCCTGCAAAGGAGGCTCCTGCAAAGAAGGCCCCGGCTAAGAAGGCCCCTGCAAAGAAGCGTGCTACTTCCAAACCTGCCGCACCTGCCGTGCCTGTCGCTGCTGCTCCCACCGAGCCGAAGCTCCCCGAGCCCATGCAGTTCCTGAAGCCGCGCACCGCGCCTGTGCATGCGCTGGCCACACGGTCTACTGTGCCTGGCACAGTGTTTGTGTTTGGCAACGGCGACTGTGGCCAGCTGGGTCTGGGCGACGACATGATTGAGCGTAAGAAGCCGTTCCCAGTGACAGCGATTGAAGAGCAGCAGATCGTCGACATAGTGTCGGGCGGCCTGCACACCATCGCAATTGCTGCCGACGGCAAGCTGTGGTCGTGGGGATGCAACGACCAGAAGGCCCTGGGTCGCGGCGGCGACGAGTACACGGCCGCGCGCGTCGAGGGCCTGGATAATGTGGGGATTGCCAAGGTTGCGTGCAGCGACTCGGCGTCGTTTGCGCTGTCGGACGACGGCCACGTGTACTCGTGGGGCACGTTCCGCAGCGCAGAGGGCATCATGGGCTTCAACGAGGGCGTCGAGATCCAGGGCCTGCCAATGGTGATCAATGAGTTCCGCGAGCCGATCGTCGATCTGTGTGCTGGCGTCGACCACGCCATCGGCCTGGCTGCCAGCGGCAAGGTCTACGCCTGGGGCTACGGCCAACAGGGCCAGCTCGGCCGCCTGGTCATCGAGCGCCGCCGCAAGCACGGTCTGATCCCCGAGCGCCTGCGCATCCTGGACGTTGCCCACATCGGCTCCGGCTCGTACCACAGCTTCGCCATCACCAAGACCGGCGAGGTTCTAGCCTGGGGTCTGAACAACTTCCACCAGCTGGGCCTGCGCCCCGAGGATGGCGGCAACGATGAGGTCGTCCACGAGCCGACCAGGATCACTGCCCTCGAGGGCGTGGAGGTCGTCAAGATCTCGGGCGGCGAGCACCACTCCATTGCGCTGTCCAAGGACGGCAAGTTGTATGCCTTTGGCCGTTCTGACTCCCACCAGACCGGCCTTCCCTTCGACACGCTCGATGCGGACAAGAAGCCCGCCGAGGGTGGCGAGTCCTCGCACAAGAAGGCCATCTCGAAGCCGACGTTGATCGAGGGCCTGCCCAAGATTGTCGATTTCGTGTGCGGATCGAACCACAATATCGCTCTTGCTGAGGATGGCTCTGCATATACCTGGGGCTACGGTGAGATGCTGCAGCTGGGCAATGGTGAGGAGGAGGATGTTGCGCTGCCGACACGTCTTGCAGGCCAGAAGATTGAGGGCAAGACGATTATCAAGATCGCTGCTGGTGGCCAGCACTCGGTCATTCTGGCCAAGAAGTAAGATGCCTCGCATGCATGCATCATCATGCCATTACAGAGTGAGCCCAGTTTTGAATAAATACTACATAGCCGAGTGCCTGTGTACATGACTACGTGGATGCCTGCGGTTATTCACCAATGTGATATACAGATCCATCATCGCGCATTGTTGTGTGTAGGATTAGGGAGGCGACATCAAGAGGATTGGCATAGTTGCCCAAACATGCATCATGTGGCGAATGGCAGGTGGGAGCAGAACAACTCTTTCTCATCTCTACTCTTCTCGAAATTCCACAGTTTTCTCAGGAATGGCCACCGTTAACGATATTTCTGATACGGTCTTGAGGAGGATACTATTACACTTGATTAGCGGCTCATTTGCCTGTGATATCTTGTATACATGTATCCACCCGGTGGACCCTTCTCCGGCCCAGGTCTGCAGCCGATGGAGAAGAATATTGCTACCGTGCCTATACTCGCACGCATACCTTGGCCTCTTTACTAAAGATGAAGACAGCAGAGATTATCCGCTCAGCATTGCAGACCTCAATGTCTGCTCCAATATCAACCTGACAGTGGAAAACGGCTTTTCGCATTTGGTTACCAACATTCACTTGTATGGATTTAGTCTATACCTGTGCGATTTTGATCTTATTGAGCTACTACGCAGACAGCAATTCGATAAAGCAGAGTGGCTGTCAGTCACTAACCTCGTTGTCAAAGACTACCAAGGTCCTCTTTATGCTGATACTGGAACTAAAAACTTCAACATTGAAAGGAATACGTCCGAATCGGCACATCTTTATACTCATCTACCCCAACTATCGTCGGTATCGTTCAACACAAGTGGGATTGGATTCCCATCATGCCCTATATCTCCTCTGATCAACCAGGCGTTATACCGAATCGAACATCTGAGTATTGAAGGGACCCCCGTTGAGTTCACACAAAAGTACTTCTCAGCGTGCCTTACACATCTTGAGCTTAGCATGGGTGGGAAAAACTGCAAGCTTCCTAGAATCTATCCCCCTGCTCTCAAAGCCTTGATTCTACGGGATTTGTCTTTGGATTTTACATTGAGCTTTACCGATCCAGACTCCAGGAGCTCGCTGATATTCCCTGAGCTAAATACACTTGAGGTCAGCTTTACTAACCTTAGTTATGCGGAGTTTGAGCCCGCTTCTGATGACGGCATGATACTCCCGCCTGTAGCTGGAACAAAAGGGTTTTATGCTCCGAAGCTGAAGAATTTGCGACTCCAGAATCTACCATCACTTGTTCCCACATTTGATAGTTCATGCTTGTGCCCTGCCCTCGAGTCTGTTGAGCTCAGTGGCTGGCTCGACGCGCTTCGGGGCATCGCTACACATCTACTGAATTGCAGATCGGTAGATATTGCTCTACTAGATAACTTTGCGCATGAAGTTACGGAGGAAAAGTACAACACCTACACACAATCCATCTTAAGCCAGGCTTCAGTGGCTGCGTCTGCCAAGTTTAGATCCAAACTCCCTTTTAATCTTTTTATTGACTCTTTCCGGTGGACCAACCTCAGGCATTTGGAGCTGTACACATTTATTACCTGCGGCTCACTCAACCGCCTGATGTCTCAGCTTCCTCTTTTGGAGTATTTTTGTTTGCAGTCTATCGCTCGGGATAATGAGTTGGATCAGGCAAATGGGTTTCCAGATACCACACCACATTTCCCATCCTGTCGCTCCTTCAGTACATGCATGCGAACGGTGAGGGCTTTTGCAGGTGTCTTCAAGTACAATGCGGATGATATGGACCAGATCGGCTTCGAATTCATTGGTGCTTTTCCATCGCTTCAGGAGGTTCAGGTTCCAGTCTCTTTCCATCAGGAAATACAAAGTCATATCGAAACCACCTTTGCACAACTCTATCCTCATCTCTCACTTCTGAAACTCACTGGTCTATCATATAATCGATAGCACAAGGCAGCATCTTGCTTGACCGATCAGGGTCTCTCTCTCTCTCTCTCTCTCTCTCTCTCTCTCTCTTTCGTTCCTGTTTTCTTTTATTCCTATCTTCCAGCAATAAACATACTGGCCTTATCACTTCATTTTCAAGGTTGTTATATTGTGAGGTTCTGAAGTATCTTAGCTTTATACAGCTACATATCAAGATGGTTACAAACAAAAATTGCCTTGGGGAGCTGCATGGGCACACATCTACATCTGAATTACCATGTACATGCATTTTCCAGCAATGCAGCAGACAGCGGATCTGCATATATACATGAGCCCACAAAAGACAAAAGTATGTAGTACCTGGCTGTATATCGGCGTTCAGCAGAGCCCACAAAAACCACATCGCTGGCTGTCGATGGTGGTCAATCGCATTCCACAGATCTCGTGGTCTGCGATTGGGCAGTAGTACATGTGCGATTGTGTGAGTGCAGCTGTCCTACAAACTCGATTAAAAGTTCATAAAGCCTTTCTCTACTCCGGCTGCCGTCACTTTATACCTTTTCTCACACCTTCTATTAGACAATAATGAACAGCTTCTTTGGAGGAGGACCCATGGGTGCAGGCAAGCAGCCGGCCAGCGCAGCCAGAAGCAATTCGCCGGCGCCGAGCAGCAAGCAGGCGAATTCAAGCGGGTGGGGCAACATGTTCAAAAACGCAATCAACCAAATGGAGACACAGCTAGACAAGTACCTTGAAATTCCAACCAGCGAAGCCGGGCAGATACGGCCGGTCGCTGGGCGCGGGCGCGGGGCACGCGGCGGGTACGTAGGCAGTCGACAGACGCACGCAGGAAGACAGGTTGAGCGCAAGAACGCAACCGGTGCTAGCCCACTTGACTCGCCCCGGCCACAATCCCGTATGAGCAATGCAAGCGGCAGTGGTTCAAGGAGCGCGACACCGAGGCCAGTTAACGCGAGTGAGCAGAAGAACTCGGCGGTAGAGTCTGCTGTTGCGGCAAAGCAGAGTAAAAATGAGCCACAGCCAGGTGCGGAGGAGCTGGACGCAGATCTCTTTGACGCGTTTGGGATTGCAGCGGATGACGGGCAACAAAACAAATGGCAAGTCAGTGGATAGGGATGTGGGTGGTAATGAGTTTGAACGAAAGACCACAGGCACACAGGAACCACAGGCTGTTGAGGAATCGATGGTAGCCAGCCCACGAACCAGCTCGGATCTGCATGAGCACGCACCGACCACTGCTACCAGTAGCCAGAATGGGTCGCAAGTACCAGACGCGTCTGAGCCGGCTTCAACACATGACAGCGATGTAGCATCAAATGCCGATCTTGCTGATGCTCCTGCAGATTCCAAGGTCGAGAACCCATATATCCAGGCAGAGCTGAAGCGGCTACGCACAGCGCCGATTCCGGACCAGCCCGCCGAGATGCGAGCGCTGATCGAGGAGCGCAATAAGAAGGTCGAGGCATTGCTGCTCGAGGGTCAGTCATGGTCGGCCAAAGAGCTGCGTCTGTCAAACACGATCAAGAAGCTGCGGGCCGACGCCAAGCAGCACGACAAGGCCACAGGGCTACTGCAAAAGAAGATTGATGCAGCAAATGCCAAAAGCGAAGAACTGAACGGGAAACTGAAGAAGGCGTCGCAGGTTGACCGCACGACGGTCGACAATATCAAGTCTCTGAACACAAAGATCTATGAGCTTGGCACGCAGCGCAAGACAATGGAGCGTGAGCTGAAGAGCGTCATGGATGAGCGGAAGGTACTGGCAGGCAAACTCGAAAAGGCTGAGGCCGAGATTGCTAGGCTGCGGAAAGAGGTCGATAGCGCCAGGGGATCGCAGGAAGAAGATAAGAAGGGCCGTGAGGAGTCGGTTCAGCGGCAGGTCGAGCAGCAGGTAGCCAAGATCAGAACCGACGCCGAATCCACGCAGCACCGGTTGCAAATGCAGGTCGAGGAGCTGCAGCAGCGGCTGCTGGTGGTTGAAGAGGACGCGCGCGACCGTGAAGTGTCGTCGCTGGCACAGATCCGTACCCTGCAGGCACAGCTGCGCGGAGCCGAATCCAAGAGCAGCGACGAGACAGCCAGCATCCAGGAGCACACCCTGCCGCTGCTGCAGCAAATCGAGGACCTGCAGATGCGGCAGACCGAGCAGCGTCACCAGTGGGCGGCCAAGGAGCGCGAGTGGGCAGCTCAGACGCGTGCAGCTGCCCGATCGGCCGATAAGCTTCAGGCGCAGATCGATGCGAAGGCGGTTGAGGCCGATGAGATAAGGCAGTCGCTTGACCAGGAGACGAGGCTGCGTGCAGAGGTGCGTGCCGAGGCCGATCAGCTCAAAATCCAGCTGCAGACGGAGGTGAAGATCCGCGCGGATATTAGGCAGCAGCTCGACAGCCTTCACGAGACGAACCGGCAGCTCAGCGCCAAGCTCGAGAGCGCAAACGAGTCGTATAGCGCGCGGCTCGCAGCCCTGCGTGTCCACAGCATGTCGCCGGTGGGCTTGTCGCCAGCGGGCGGCATGGCTGCTGCTGATGATGGAGAGTCCGTGACTCCAGTGCCAGCGCTGCCTCGCGAGTTCATGTCGGCTGCAGCTCCCACGGGCAGCGGGTACTCGTCAGCCGCCAACGACCGGTCCAGCCACACGCGCAACCTGTCCAACAGCTCAGTCTCGTCGACCAACAGCCGCACGCGGCGTGGCAGTGGCACCGAGGCCATGTCGCCACTGCAGCAGCCGCACAGCCAGCACGCCGACCTGGCTGCCCATGCAGCAACCAAGAAGCTTGGGGCACAGGTCACGTCGCTGAAGGCCCAGCTGCAGACGGCGCTGCGCCAGAAGCACGAGTACTCGCAGGACCTGGTCACCGCCACCATGGAGCTGGAGGGCATACGCAAGGACGCCGAGCAGCAGGGCTCGCTGGCCAAGGAGCTGGCTGAGCTCAAGCGGCGCCACGAGACGGCGCTGGAGATGCTGGGCGAGAAGACCGAGGAGGTCATGGAGCTGCAGGCGGACATCAAGGAGATCAAAAGGGCGTTCCGCGAGCAGATCCAGGAGCTCTCTGGCGCCAGCAGGTAGAGCGGCTCCGCGCAACCACGGGTCAGCTGTCGGTGGCGCCTATGGCCGGCTGCACTGGAAACCGCCAGAGTGTCCAAATGCGATTGGTCCATCGGTGGCCGCGTCTAAACAACAACAGAGACGATCACACTGAAGCTGGAATATATAGGCTGTTCTTATTTTTGGTTTCCGCCGCCAAATGTACTCCGTGGGGCCAAGAGCGAGGGCAGCGCTAGGACTAAGCAAAGGCCGGGAAAGTGTAGGTTTCTCATTGGCTTTCCAGACCAGAAACCCCGGGTCGCCTGGTTCCTTTGCACGAGCACGCAAAAGCGCATTTTTAGAAGGCGGCACACGGCCAGGGCGTCTCTTTTTGCGCGGCCGCGGGTCGTGCGAGCCAGTTTGCAACCCGGCCCGCCCAGGACGCTCTTTTTTAATTATCCGCGCGTGAGCAGCATGGGATTTTTTGCCCCCGCCTTGGCTCACAGCCCATCCCTTCTCTCCTGTTTTTGGGAGCGCTGAAGCGATCGCCGTCACTCGTCGGCTAGCAGAACACAAGTCGCAGTCACAACCCACGACACGGGCGGCTATGCAGAGAAAGGTGCTGTGGAAAAACCAAGCCCAGTGGCGAGTCATACCCTCCACTTCCCACACTGCCTGCCGCCCCACCCAGCCAAACAGGAGGCTCGGGTGGCGACTGCTCGGCGTCTCCTGTGTCAAGACAGGCCAATGTCACCAACAATGGCCTTTTTGCTGGCTGCATGTCTGCAACGTTTAAAAGGGGTCGGACGTGAGCCCACCCTCGCAGGAGCCACTCGCACCATTTCCTTTTCTCTCTCCTTTGTCGCTACTACTGCTAGCAATATAATTTCCACAGCTCTCTTCTCCTTCATCCACACACATCACACATCACACGCAACAGACATGGCGAACGCTATCGAGACAGTACAGCCCATTCCAGTCGTTGAGCACATCGAGAAGAAGGCTCTGTCGTGGAGCAACATTGCTCTGGGTGCTGCCATCCAGACCTTTGAGGTGTCGACCCTGGGCCAGCCGTTTGAGGTCGTCAAGACACACATGGCAGGTAGGTTCCTCGCATGGCTTGTGGGCTAGGCTTGTACAGGGCTGAAGGGTTGCGGGCGGGGCGTTTCAACAGCAATTCACGTGCTGTGCATACTCTACCTCCGTCAGCATCGCCTCCTTGTTCCCTCGCAGGTACCCATGCCGGCCTGCGTAAGCAATCCTCACACATGATGCAGCTCCTTGTACCCGGTGTCTCCGCGAGCATCTGCACTGATTTCTCGGTCTTTCCTGTAGCTAACCGCGGCGACAGCATTGCCACTTCGCTGAAAAGGACCTACGCCCGCGGCGGCATTTCCGGCTTCTACCAGGGCCTGATTCCGGTAAGTTTTCGAGCTTGTGTTGTGGTCTAGGGATGACCCGGGGAGACCGAGCGGGATATTTAGACGCCGCCGATCCAACACGCGATTTCCTTTTTGCTAACTGCTCGCAGTTTATATATGTATTTTTGTGCTGGACCGGTATATAGTGGGCGTGGATCGAAGCTTCCACCAAGGGCGGCGTCCTGCTCTTCACGTCGTCGGAGGTTGACTACCGCGCGCGCGTCGCCGGCTTCTCGTCGAGCTGGGCTGGACTCTTTGGCGGTGTCGCCGGGGGTGTCGCCCAGGCATATACCACCATGGGCTTCTGCACCTTCATGAAGACTGTCGAGGTCACCCGCCACAAGTCGCCTGACGCCAACGCGTCCACCTGGCGCATCGCATACGACGTGTTCCAGCGCGAGGGCATCCGCGGGCTCAACCGCGGAGTGTCGGCCGTGGCCCTGCGCCAGATGACAAATTGGGGCTCGCGCTTTGGTATTTCGCGTGTCACCGAGTCCATCTTCCGTGGCAAGGACAAGACTCGCAAGCTGTCGACCAGCGAGCGCCTGGCGTCGTCGGCCATCGGTGGTGCCCTGGCGTGCTGGAACCAGCCGATCGAAGTCATTCGCGTTGAGATGCAGTCGCAGACAAAGGCCGCCGACCGCCCCGAGAAGCTGAACCTGGTGTCGACTGCCCGCTACATCTACCAGAAGAACGGCTTCCTCGGGTTCTACCGCGGCGTTACCCCGAGAATTGGCCTAAGCGTCTACCTCACCGTGTGCATGGTGTTCGGTGGTGACAGCGTCAAGGAGTACTTTAACAAAAACAAAAAGTCCGCTCAGAACGCCAACGCCTAAGACACAACTCCCAGTAAATCCATCAATAGTCCAGCATAGCTCTTCGCCTCCAAAAATATTTCATCCTTGCAGCGAACTGGCTTCAGCTCATCCTAGCAACCTAGAACAGATCAGGAACTTGGGACAGTGACTCGTGGCTCGGCCAGAGTCGTAGCTCAAAGACCGCTGCCCGTGATTGGTCCGTGAAAATTTTTCCCATCTTCTCAGCGCGCTGGCTGGGGTGGGTTATGCCAGCGCTGCCTGTGCATCGCCTGAATCCGATTCCTCCTCTTCTTTCCTCATTTCAATTTTCCTTCGCGGTTAAGAAAATCTAGTCAAAATGGGTCGCATGCACACTCCGGGCAAGGGTATCAGCTCCTCTGCCACCCCCTACCGTCGCACTCCCGCCTCGTGGGTCAAGGCCACCCCCGAGGACGTCTGCGACCAGATCTGCAAGCTCGCTCGCAAGGGTATCAACCCGTCGCAGATCGGTGTCATCCTGCGTGACTCGCAGGGCGTCCCCCTGGTCGCTCCGATCACCGGCACCAAGATCACCCGCATCCTGCGCGCCAACGGTCTGGCCCCCGAGATCCCCGAGGACCTGTACTTCCTTATCAAGAAGGCTGTCTCCGTCCGCAAGCACCTCGAGCGCAACCGCAAGGACAACGACGCCAAGTACCGCCTCATTCTCATCGAGTCGCGTATCCACCGCCTTGCCCGCTACTACAAGACCGCTGGCCAGCTCCCGCCCAACTGGAAGTAGTAAGTATCGCCCACTCTGTATATTGCCTGTGTATTTCTAGTGCCAGCGAAGCTGTGGACATTGCGCGGGTTTTGCAAACTGGAGAGCTGTCTGATGGGACGCTCTCCTTCTCCGTTCAACGGCCTGGGCTCTGGTTCCTGGCCGGGAGAGCGCAGCACCTCTGGGTGCTGTGTGCGTTGCTTTGCTTGCCGATAGTCGTCAAGTGCATCTTGTCGCTAACTCTTGCCTGCGTTTTTCTGTTTCTTTTCTGTAGCGAGGCTGCCACCGCTTCGACCATCGTCTCTTAAGCAATCCTGTATTGCTTGTCAAGTTGCCAGTATGGCCAAGCACCATGGATGCCTCTTTGCTGTTGTTGCTTCTTGCCAATAAATGAAAGGTGTTCACATAGCTGCATTGTTGGAACTGCTGGCTGTGGTTTGTCAGAGTAGACACGATGGTACGTGGTGGATACGTGCCAACTAGAGCACGCCTATCCTCACGATTGATGACTGCAGCTTGCAGGAACGCACATATCAGGAAGCCCCTCAGGACAAAGTAGCTAGGGGTTTGTGTTCATTGCATTGGCTGATGTACCGCTGGGTGAGCAGAACGGTGCAATGTGGACTACTACGGACGGCCTTTTTTGTTCGACCTACTGGGCATATGGGTGGTGCATGCCACCTCGCCCGTCACACCAAAGCAGCTCGTTTACACATGTCAATGCTGTCAGACCAGCTACTTGGGAATTAGCCTTGCCCAGCCCTTTCCAACATCTGCTGTTTCCCTGAGCTCATCTCCGAGTGTGCGATCCGCCAGACTGGCTGCGTATGCTCCTGTGAGCAGGCGTGCAGCACATGCTTGCGACTGCTCAGGGCAATTGCAACAGGATACAACCTTTCAGCATAATCGGCATGTTTAACAGCAACTCAGACAGATGTGCCGAATATATCCAGCAACGACAGATAAACAGCGGCACTATCAAGTCCCAGTCGTAGAAACAGCGCGTTAACACTTGCTCTAAGAGACAAATAAGAGAACAAACTCTGTCGATTCGCACTCTATTGCCCAACCATGAGGGCGGCGGACATTGAAGTGTTCGCACTCCTTTCAAGCGTACAAAGGCTCACATGGCTCGACCCTGTGCTGCATACGTGCATGACTGGACAAAGACTGGCTCCCGCGGCACTGTTTCCTCAATGGCCATGGGATCAGACGTTGCGTCTCCAGGATGCTTTGCACATTTTTACTCTACTCGGATACATGTCTCAGCATGGAGGTATGCTGCTGACATGTCCAGAGGACGAGACAGCCCTTGTCCAGCACTACAGAACGAGCATAAATGTGGGTGTGGCCGCCATGGAGCACACTGGAATCATTCAGTCTTCTCCAACCTCCCTCAACCACAACCAGAGACAACCTTAACGACCTATCTGCGCCTATCATTCACAGCATCCTTACTCTCCTGTGCCAGGACACATCTCAATCATTTGATTTTACGACCCCACCGCGCTATCCGTCATTACTCTCGATATACACGCACAGGTTCACCTATCTACAGTACGCCCCGCCGGTGGCCTTGATTCTTGACACACCAACTACTCTCCACTTAGCAGCACTAGAGCTTGATATGAATTGTTTACTTGACTCTGGGCTGCTAGTGTTTTCTCTTGATGCTCTTGAGACAATGAGGTTCTTCGACATAGGCGGGCGACATCCTTTACTCGACCTTCAACCACAATCTGATGAGCAACTATCGCTTCCCACCCTGACAGCTCTCAAACTTGGAGTTGAAGACACATCAACACCCCAACTATCCGACCTTCTGTCAACTGCCCAAATTTACCATCCACACCCAAGGCTCTCAAGACTACCGACTAGTCGTTCCGCTGGGGGTTGTCAAATTTTGCATTCCTCGCTCACAGACGCACCAGTGAAGACATTGCAGATAAACGAGAACCACCGTGTGCTTGCACATATAGATGCAACCGCCATTTGCAGTATTGTCAACTTGTAGCTGTTCACGATTCCTCCTGAAGATGATAGCCAGTGGGATGACCCACATCCGCTGTAACTTGCTGCTATTCGGTAGAATCACGAGTGTGCAGACCTGTTTTAGGTGGGGCTGTTCCTTTTCCCGTACAAATCAGCTGGCTGAACCTGGTGAGCCTATGTCTATACACAGGTATTGCGCCTGCATCTCACATTGGTCGTCTTTTGGAGCAGCTGTCGGTTCTGAAGTATCTCCGCATTTTGTGTGCATCAATGGACCGGCATGATCTTGGCAGTTACTTCTGGGAGTCAGGCGACCGGCAGGCTGATATCAGTGCTGCTACAAGGCCAACTGTTCTCGATTCTGCTATAGCACTTGACATCCATGGTGTGCAGGGGATACCTCAGAACTGATTACATTAACCGGGACCTGGAGCCTATCTATCAAGTTATCCCAGACGATTCAGACAGGAGTTCCAAACGTGGTCCACTTGCACACATGTGTATCGGATCTTCCCAACGAGCTCAAGCCCTTCATTTTGCAGGCAATATATGGGCATATTCGCACGCAGTCCAACAGCTTTCCGTATATGATACCATCACTGAGGATATGGCTGATGTGCTTAGCTGTACTGCAGTTCAGCATACCGATACCAGTTCTTGCGAGCTAGGGCCTGGGGAAGTCGAGATAATCCATCGTAATGCGCAAACTCTCCAGAAACTGATTCTTAATATCGATGATCTCGATATATCTTTGCGCATACTGCCTGACTACGGTTGCAATCTGGCAATCACGTCGGAGTAATTGATCTCAAAGATTGCTCGGCATGCCGTTTCCCTAAGCTAAAGTATTTCTAGTCGAGTATTTGGATTTCAGTCGGATTGGCCAAGGTGGTGCTGGTTTCTTCAGAAAGTAGCGACCTTCTCTCTATCGGATACGGCGACATGTGCCATAGGATTCTAAAGGAAATGCCATCGACGCAACATCGCTTCTTTCCAGATCTGCAACGTCTGTTTGTGGCCGATATCATAGCTGATCTTGGCCACGGGTTTTACTATGCAAGCAGTGAAACCGTGCAAGATCTGAGAAAGCTACTCGACTTAGAACCATTGTCACAACACTGCTTGCATGAAATTGCCCGTCCTGTTAGGCAAGGTATATTCTCACCGCTGCTGCTTAGCCTGCCCAATCTAGGGGTCCTGGAAACTAAACGAAGGCGAATGGACATTGAGGACATGCTATATCTCATAAAACCAGTTGCCAGAACTCTGTCACTTGGGGTTCACCTATGACACAGATGAGAACCCCGACTGGGATATCGGCCAATTCACCGACAAGCAGCTTGTTACAGCGCGAGATGGACTTCCAACTGCGGCCTGCTAGCAATATGCAGAGAGTCGTAGCCAGGGATACCAGCAGTCCGGGGAAAGACAGTGTATATGAATTGGAATCATATATGGTGCTTGTTGCATTGGTAAAGTTACCTTTTTGCTTAATGCTCAAGTGATGGCAAGCTATATCGAATCATTCCTAGTCATACCACCGGACATCATCGAATTCACCCGCCGCGCAGCCTTTAGTGGCACCCCACATGTTCGCAGTATCGAGTACGTGTCGAATTAGCGGCACTATGCTAGTTGCAATTCCAGTCTTAGTATTAAAGCTAAAACAGGTAATCCCAAAGTCTCACTCAATATGCCGCGGGGTTGAGCAATGCACCACGATCACAAGCATGGTGGCCATAAGGCTCATCACCAGCATTAAAATATACTGTCATCATCATCATCACCATTGGTGCACTTTCTGAAGACAAGAGTCTACACTTCCCTCCGTATTGCGTATATATATTTTTGTCCGGCCACTCCCTATGTCAGTTATTTTCAAGGCAAAGCTCAAAAACGCAAAGTCGGCTATTGCCGACAAAAACTACGACTACGCATACGACCTGTGCCATGATCTGCTCGAACTAGACGACAAAAACTACAACGTTCACATTCTGCTCGGAGTCTCGTGCCAGCACATGGAGAAGTGGGCCGAAGGCGAAAAGGTCTATAGAAGCGCCATGGCCATGCCCAAGGCTAACCTGCTGGCGTGGCAGGGTCCTCTGTGCGCTATTCGAGAACGCAAATATGCCAGACAAGTACGAAGGTGCGCTGGCAGAGATGCGCGACAAATGCATTGCTGAGGGGAACACAGCAAAGGCATGGGAGGCGATGGGCAAGATTCTGAGGCTGAATGAGGACGCTGGCGACCAGCGTAAACTAATCGGGGTTTTGCGTGAGCTGACGCCCGCTGGCAAGTTCTATTCGTTGCTTGAGGAGACTAGTGGTGAGCAGAAGCCGCCGACTGCAGGCGAGGTTCTGCAGCAGATCTTTACCATTGAGCGCGACCTGGAGCAGAGGACGATTGAGCGTGAGATCAACAAGCGCAAGACCCGGTTGGGCGCTGGGCCAATAAGCAAGGTGCGCAAGGACGTCCGGATGGAGGTATGGGCGGAGTCCAGTATGCTTGATACGCTGAGCCAGCTAATCTCGTTCTACTCGGACGAGAGCGAGAGCGAGAGGCGGCTCGAGTACGAGGAGTACTATTTCGAGGCATTGATTGAGCGGGCGGGTACCTACGACGACGCGCAGCAGAAGCGCACGATGGGCGAAGAGGCACAGCGCGTGGCGTGGGACCTGGCATCGAACGGCAAGTCGCAGGCGGCGTTTTGAGCACTTGATCGAGCTGGCTGACAGCAGCAATGAGGACGGCAATCTGCGCGGGCTGATTGACGGGTACTTGGAGCTATTCCCGACTGGCAAGCTGGTAAAGTCAGCACAGCTATGGACTCAGACCGAGGACGGCGTGGCAGGCGAGGATGTGATTGAAGCGGCGCAGCAGGGCCGCGAGGCAGCCAGCGACTCGCCGTTCGCGCAGGTGCTGCTGGTGCGGCTGGCAGTCAAGAGCAAGATGTTCAGGCTGGCGGCAGATAGTGGGGTTGCGTCGCGCCCGGTGCTTAGCGGGTTCTGCAAAAAGCTACGGCGTCAGTTTGCCAAACAGCCAGCTGGTGGTTGACCTGGGTGTTGCCGATGCATACATGGGTCTGGGGCTCGAGGATGTGAGCGAGGCCGAGAGGCTGTATCGCCAGTGCCTTGAAGCTGCTCCGGGCAACGCACGGGCAGTACTCGGGCTTGGCCTTTCGCTGTGCTCGCTGGGGCACTTTGATGAGAGCAAGCAGCTCCTGCAGTCGGCGCTGGTGAAT
Organism: Linderina pennispora; assembly: GCF_002104995.1. Lineage (NCBI taxonomy): Eukaryota > Fungi > Kickxellomycota > Kickxellomycetes > Kickxellales > Kickxellaceae > Linderina > Linderina pennispora. The sequence continues at coordinate 1,279 of NW_024468431.1, read as the reverse complement.
GATCCCAATAACCACTTGGCGCTAGGCGGACTTGGACGTGTTTTGATGGCTGAGGGTGACATGCCTGGCGCTGTTGAGTACTTCACCAAGGCGATCTCCATTGACAGCAACTACGCGGACCACTACATCTATCTCGGCGACACATACTGGAATCTGGGCGGCGAGTACCAGGAAGACAAGCAGTTTGCATACAGCAGCTGGATTAGCGCAGCAAAGATCGATCCGAATGCGTCGCAAGCATTCTGCGGGCTGGGGCAGTGGTACCAGCAGTTCGGGCACGACGAGAGCCGGGCCAAGAGGTGCTTTGCTAAGGCATTCCAGCTGAACAACGCCGACAGCGAGGCTGGGCAGGCGCTGGCGCAGATCTACCTGTCCGAGGGCAGCGACGAACTTGGTGAGGCGATGCTAGTCAAGGCAACCGATTCGCAGTACAACCAAAAGTGGGCGTGGAAGCTGCTGGGGTTCCTGCGGCTGCAGCAGACCAAAGCGAGCAGGCGATAGTCGCGTTCCGCAATGCGCTGACGATGGATCGCACGGATCGGCTGTGCTGGGAAGGTCTGTGCGAGGGATACATGGCAATCGGGCGGCTGGACACGTGCATCAAGGTGGCACGCAAGGTGATTGAGCTGGATCCTGAGAGGGTGTCGGGCTACTGGCTGGGCGCCAAGGCCGCGATGGCAGCACACGAGTACGGCGAGGCACTAGGGATGTTTGACCAGGCCGTTGCCTGTGCGAGTCAGCTGGAGGATGAGGCGGCGGCGGGGGTCTGGCAGAGGACGCTGCTGATATCGAAGGCAGAGTGCCTGGTGACGCATGCTGCCCAGTGGCATGAGGAGGGCTTCTTTGGCCGCGTCATTGATGCCAGCAACGAGGCACTCGATGTGTTGATGCTGGTCGTCGAGAGCGACGAGCAGGCGCCCAGGGAGTATCTGGTGTGGAAGATTGTGTGCTCAGCTTGCGTCTGGATTTCGAGAATGCGGGCGATGCTCGATGGGCGAGCTGATCTCGAGCGTGCTGAGACCGTTGGCCGCTTCATTGAGGCTGCGAAGGCTGCTGGGGCGGAGCTGGAGGAGCCAGAGTTCTTGGCGCAGGTCGCAGCGGAGCGGGTGTCGCGGGCAGCACCGATGAGCCCAATGGGTATGTGCGGCGGCTGTTTGTTTTGGCGGAGCGGTCGGCGCGGCAATGCATTCTTCTTGCAACGTCGACGTCACTGGCGTCGATGGCGTGGGTGGATCTGGGCATATTTACTTTGAGATCAATGCCCCCCAGCACCACGTCC